>NC_067461.1:23833925-24133925 GCF_025434085.1 Hippocampus zosterae | reverse complement strand
TGTTGTTTACATGCGTAGCGTGTGCGGATGTGTGTGCCTCTCATGAGTTTGTGTGTGTGTTTGCGCGCGCGTGATCGTGTGCCCATACATGTGTGAGTGTTTCTTTGATCTAAATCATCGTTGGAGTGTTGTTTACGATACGTGCTCGTCTGTGCGTACTTTTGTGTGAGTGTGTGTGCGTGCGTTTGTGTGTGTGCTTGCTGCGTGCTGGCGCGCTCGGAAGCGTGTGTGTCACAGAGAAAGAGAGGGAGCGGGACTCTATGTGAAACACACAGGACATTTGTAATTTCGTCCCTTTCACATTTTTTGGCTTTTTTAAAAATAAAACTTATTTTCATCAATGGTTCATAATGAGTGTCACGCCTAGACCAAATGACTTATGCACACATTTCAACATTTATTTAGTTCAGGTTGACCTCCTGAAGCCTAAATCACCATTAATTTGACTACACAACTTATTCCTATGAAGATACATT
This sequence comes from Hippocampus zosterae, assembly GCF_025434085.1. Lineage (NCBI taxonomy): Eukaryota > Metazoa > Chordata > Actinopteri > Syngnathiformes > Syngnathidae > Hippocampus > Hippocampus zosterae. Next base: position 24,133,449 of record NC_067461.1, on the reverse strand, counting down.
CAAAGTAAAAAAACGGGCTCAACTCGGACTGAAAGTGCATTTAAAGCAATAAAAACTGAAAATGAGTGTCACGCCTAAACCAAAGGACTTATGCACACATTTCAACATGTATTTAGTTCAGGTTGACGTCCTGAAGCCTAAATGAGCATTAATTTGACTACACAACTTATTCCTATGAAGATACATTCAAAGTAAAAAAACGTGCTCTACTCGGCCTGAAAATGCATTTAAACCAATAAAAACTCAAAATGAGTGTCACGCCTAAACCAAAGGCCTTATGCACACATTTCAACATGTATTTAGTTCAGGTTGACCTCCTGAAGCCTAAATGAGCATTAATTTGACTACACAACTCATTCCTATGAAGGAACATTCAAAGTAAAAAAACGGGCTCAACTCGGACTGAAAGTACATTTAAAGCAATAAAAACTGAAAATGAGTGTCACGCCTAAACCAAAGGCCTTATGCACACATTTCAACATGTATTTAGTTCAGGTTGACCTCCTGAAGCCTAAATGAGCATTAATTTGACTACACAACTCATTCCTATGAAGGAACATTCAAAGTAAAAAAACGGGCTCAACTCGGACTGAAAGTACATTTAAAGCAATAAAAACTGAAAATGAGTGTCACGCCTAAACCAAAGGACTTATGCACACATTTCAACATGTATTCAGTTCAGGTTGACCTCATGAAGCCTAAATGAGCATTAATTTGACTACACAACTCATTCCTATGAAGGAACATTCAAAGTAAAAAAACGGGCTCAACTCGGACTGAAAGTACATTTAAAGCAATAAAAACTGAAAATGAGTGTCACGCCTAAACCAAAGGACTTATGCACACATTTCAACATGTATTCAGTTCAGGTTGACATTCTGAAGCCTAAATGAGCATTAATTTGACTACACAACTTATTCCTATGAAGATACATTCAAAGTAAAAAAACGGGCTCAACTCGGACTGAAAGTGCATTTAAAGCAATAAAAACTGAAAATGAGTGTCACGCCTAAACCAAAGGACTTATGCACACATTTCAACATGTATTTAGTTCAGGTTGACCTCCTGAAGCCTAAATGAGCATTAATTTGACTACACAACTCATTCCTATGAAGGTACATTCAAAGTCACAAAACGTGCTCAACTCGGACTGAAAGTACATTTAAAGCAATAAAAACTGAAAATGAGTGTCACGCCTAAACCAAAGGACTTATGCACACATTTCAACATGTATTCAGTTCAGGTTGACCTCCTGAAGCCTAAATGAGCATTAATTTGACTACACAACTCATTCCTATGAAGGAACATTCAAAGTAAAAAAACGGGCTCAACTCGGACTGAAAGTACATTTAAAGCAATAAAAACTGAAAATGAGTGTCACGCCTAAACCAAAGGACTTATGCACACATTTCAACATGTATTCAGTTCAGGTTTACATTCTGAAGCCTAAATGAGCATTAATTTGACTACACAACTTATTCCTATGAAGATACATTCAAAGTAAAAAAACGGGCTCAACTCGGACTGAAAGTGAATTTAAAGCAATAAAAACTCAAAATGAGTGTCACGCCTAAACCAAAGGCCTTATGCACACATTTCAACATGTATTTAGTTCAGGTTGACCTCCTGAAGCCTAAATGAGCATTAATTTGACTACACAACTCATTCCTATGAAGATACATTCAAAGTAAAAAAACGGGCTCAACTCGGACTGAAAGTACATTTAAAGCAATAAAAACTGAAAATGAGTGTCACGCCTAAACCAAAGGACTTATGCACACATTTCAACATGTATTTAGTTCAGGTTGACCTCCTGAAGCCTAAATGAGCATTAATTTGACTACACAACTCATTCCTATGAAGGTACATTCAAAGTCAAAAAACGTGCTCAACTAGGCCTGAAAGTGCATTTAAAGCAATAAAAACTCAAAATGAGTGTCACGCCTAAACCAAAGGACTTATGCACACATTTCAACATGTATTTAGTTCAGGTTGACCTCCTGAAGCCTAAATCACCATTAATTTGACTACACAACTCATTCCTATGAAGGTACATTCAAAGTCACAAAACGGGCTCAACTCGGACTGAAAGTGCATTTAAAGCAATAAAAACTGAAAATGAGTGTCACGCCTAAACCAAAGGACTTATGCACACATTTCAACATGTATTCAGTTCAGGTTGACATTCTGAAGCCTAAATGAGCATTAATTTGACTACACAACTTATTCCTATGAAGATACATTCAAAGTAAAAAAACGGGCTCAACTCGGACTGAAAGTGCATTTAAAGCAATAAAAACTCAAAATGAGTGTCACGCCTAAACCAAAGGCCTTATGCACACATTTCAACATGTATTTAGTTCAGGTTGACCTCCTGAAGCCTAAATGAGCATTAATTTGACTACACAACTCATTCCTATGAAGATACATTCAAAGTAAAAAAACGGGCTCAACTCGGACTGAAAGTACATTTAAAGCAATAAAAACTGAAAATGAGTGTCACGCCTAAACCAAAGGACTTATGCACACATTTCAACATGTATTTAGTTCAGGTTGACCTCCTGAAGCCTAAATGAGCATTAATTTGACTACACAACTCATTCCTATGAAGGTACATTCAAAGTCACAAAACGTGCTCAACTAGGCCTGAAAGTGCATTTAAAGCAATAAAAACTCAAAATGAGTGTCACGCCTAAACCAAAGGACTTATGCACACATTTCAACATGTATTTAGTTCAGGTTGACCTCCTGAAGCCTAAATCACCATTAATTTGACTACACAACTTATTCCTATGAAGATACATTCAAAGTAAAAAAACGGGCTCAACTCGGACTGAAAGTGCATTTAAAGCAATAAAAACTGAAAATGAGTGTCACGCCTAAACCAAAGGACTTAAGCACACATTTCAACATGTATTTAGTTCAGGTTGACCTCCTGAAGCCTAAATCACCATTAATTTGACTACACAACTTATTCCTATGAAGATACATTCAAAGTAAAAAAACGGGCTCAACTCGGACTGAAAGTGCATTTAAAGCAATAAAAACTGAAAACTAGTGTCACGCCTAAACCAAAGGACTTATGCACACATTTCAACATGTATTTAGTTCAGGTTGACCTCCTGAAGCCTAAATGAGCATTAATTTGACTACACAACTCATTCCTATGAAGGTACATTCAAAGTCACAAAACGGGCTCAACTCGGACTGAAAGTGCAGTTAAAGCAATAAAAACTGAAAATGAGTGTCACGCCTAAACCAAAGGACTTATGCACACATTTCAACATGTATTTAGTTCAGGTTGACCTCCTGAAGCCTAAATGAGCATTAATTTGACTACACAACTCATTCCTATGAAGGTATATTCAAAGTAAAAAAACGGGCTCAACTCGGACTGAAAGTGCATTTAAAGCAATAAAAACTGAAAATGAGTGTCACGCCTAAACCAAAGGACTTATGCACACATTTCAACATGTATTTAGTTCAGGTTGACGTCCTGAAGCCTAAATGAGCATTAATTTGACTACACAACTTATTCCTATGAAGATACATTCAAAGTAAAAAAACGTGCTCTACTGGGCCTGAAAATGCATTTAAAGCAATAAAAACTCAAAATGAGTGTCACGCCTAAACCAAAGGCCTTATGCACACATTTCAACATGTATTTAGTTCAGGTTGCCCTCCTGAAGCCTAAATGAGCATTAATTTGACTACACAACTCATTCCTATGAAGGAACATTCAAAGTAAAAAAACGGGCTCAACTCGGACTGAAAGTACATCTAAAGCAATAAAAACTGAAAATGAGTGTCACGCCTAAACCAAAGGACTTATGCACACATTTCAACATGTATTTAGTTCAGGTTGACCTCCTGAAGCCTAAATGAGCATTAATTTGACTACACAACTCATTCCTATGAAGGTACATTCAAAGTCACAAAACGTGCTCAACTAGGCCTGAAAGTGCATTTAAAGCAATAAAAACTCAAAATGAGTGTCACGCCTAAACCAAAGGACTTATGCACACATTTCAACATGTATTTAGTTCAGGTTGACATTCTGAAGCCTAAATGAGCATTAATTTGACTACACAACTTATTCCTATGAAGATACATTCAAAGTAAAAAAACGGGCTCAACTCGGACTGAAAGTGCATTTAAAGCAATAAAAACTGAAAATGAGTGTCACGCCTAAACCAAAGGACTTATGCACACATTTCAACATGTATTTAGTTCAGGTTGACCTCCTGAAGCCTAAATCACCATTAATTTGACTACACAACTTATTCCTATGAAGATACATTCAAAGTAAAAAAACGGGCTCAACTCGGACTGAAAGTGCATTTAAAGCAATAAAAACTGAAAATGAGTGTCACGCCTAAACCAAAGGACTTAAGCACACATTTCAACATGTATTTAGTTCAGGTTGACCTCCTGAAGCCTAAATCACCATTAATTTGACTACACAACTTATTCCTATGAAGATACATTCAAAGTAAAAAAACGGGCTCAACTCGGACTGAAAGTGCATTTAAAGCAATAAAAACTGAAAATGAGTGTCACGCCTAAACCAAAGGACTTATGCACACATTTCAACATGTATTTAGTTCAGGTTGACCTCCTGAAGCCTAAATGAGCATTAATTTGACTACACAACTCATTCCTATGAAGGTACATTCAAAGTCACAAAACGGGCTCAACTCGGACTGAAAGTGCAGTTAAAGCAATAAAAACTGAAAATGAGTGTCACGCCTAAACCAAAGGACTTATGCACACATTTCAACATGTATTTAGTTCAGGTTGACCTCCTGAAGCCTAAATCACCATTAATTTGACTACACAACTTATTCCTATGAAGGAACATTCAAAGTAAAAAAACGGGCTCAACTCGGACTGAAAGTGCATTTAAAGCAATAAAAACTGAAAATGAGTGTCACGCCTAAACCAAAGGACTTAAGCACACATTTCAACATGTATTTAGTTCAGGTTGACCTCCTGAAGCCTAAATCACCATTAATTTGACTACACAACTTATTCCTATGAAGATACATTCAAAGTAAAAAAACGGGCTCAACTCGGACTGAAAGTGCATTTAAAGCAATAAAAACTGAAAATGAGTGTCACGCCTAAACCAAAGGACTTATGCACACATTTCAACATGTATTTAGTTCAGGTTGACCTCCTGAAGCCTAAATGAGCATTAATTTGACTACACAACTCATTCCTATGAAGGTACATTCAAAGTCACAAAACGGGCTCAACTCGGACTGAAAGTGCATTTAAAGCAATAAAAACTGAAAATGAGTGTCACGCCTAAACCAAAGGACTTATGCACACATTTCAACATGTATTTAGTTCAGGTTGACCTCCTGAAGCCTAAATGAGCATTAATTTGACTACACAACTCATTCCTATGAAGGTATATTCAAAGTAAAAAAACGGGCTCAACTCGGACTGAAAGTGCATTTAAAGCAATAAAAACTGAAAATGAGTGTCACGCCTAAACCAAAGGACTTATGCACACATTTCAACATGTATTTAGTTCAGGTTGACCTCCTGAAGCCTAAATCACCATTAATTTGACTACACAACTTATTCCTATGAAGATACATTCAAAGTAAAAAAACGGGCTCAACTCGGACTGAAAGTGCATTTAAAGCAATAAAAACTGAAAATGAGTGTCACGCCTAAACCAAAGGACTTATGCACACATTTCAACATGTATTTAGTTCAGGTTGACCTCCTGAAGCCTAAATGAGCATTAATTTGACTACACAACTCATTCCTATGAAGGAACATTCAAAGTAAAAAAACGGGCTCAACTCGGACTGAAAGTGCATTTAAAGCAATAAAAACTCAAATGAGTGTCACGCCTAAACCAAAGGACTTATGCACACATTTCAACATGTATTTAGTTCAGGTTGACGTCCTGAAGCCTAAATGAGCATTCATTTGACTTCACAACTTATTCCTATGAAGATACATTCAAAGTAAAAAAACGGGCTCAACTCGGACTGAAAGTGCATTTAAAGCAATAAAAACTGAAAATGAGTGTCACGCCTAAACCAAAGGATTTATACACACATTTCAACATGTATTTAGTTCAGGTTGACATTCTGAAGCCTAAATGAGCATTATTTTGTCTATACAACTCATTCCTATGAAGGTACATTCAAAGTCACAAAACGTGCTCAACTAGGCCTGAAAGTGCATTTAAAGCAATAAAATCTCAAAATGAGTTTCACGCCTAAATCAAAGGACTTATGCACACATTTCAACATGTATTTAGTTTAGGTTGATCTCCTGAAGCCTAAATGAGCATTAATTTGATCACACAACTCATTCCCATGAAGATACATTCAAAGTCAGTAAGTGCCCTGCTCTGTCTGAAAATGCATTTGAATCAATAAAAACTAAAATTGAGTGTCATGCCTAAACCAAAGGACGTCTGCACACATTTCAACGTCTAAAGTGTTGTTTCCGATGCGTGCTAGTGTATGTGTGCGTGCGTGTGTGAGAGTGTGTAGGTGTGTTCGTGTGTTTGTGTGTGTTTGTGTGGGTGCGTGCGTGTGTGTGTGTGCGTGTGTGTGTTGTGCGCACCCCCCCCCCAAAAAAAAGTACTGTATTCGGATAAAAATGACGAATTACTCGGAGGTTTTAACTTTTGCTTGCACTTGATTTGTTCTGACACCGACGACGTCCACCAATGACAGCCCGAGTGGATCTAGCCCACGTGGTGTGAGAGCAGGGGGAGGTGAAAAGATGCAAAGCCTAGGTGATTGGCTGTGCATCCTTCAGTCTTCCACGTGGGTTAGTCTTTGATCTTCAATCAGTGTCCAAATGTTGTTTACATGCGTAGCGTGTGCGGATGTGTGTGCCTCTCATGAGTTTGTGTGTGGGTTTGCGCGCGTGATCGTGTGCCCATACATGTGTGAGTGTTTCTTTGATCTAAATCGTCGTTGGTGTGTTGTTTACGATACGTGCTCGTCTGTGCGTACTTTTGTGTGAGTGTGTGTGCGTGCGTTTGTGTGTGTGCTTGCTGCGTGCTGGCGCGCTCGGAAGCGTGTGTGTCACAGAGAAAGAGAGGGAGCGGGACTCTATGTGAAACACACAGGACATTTGTAATTTCGTCCCTTTCACATTTTTTGGCTTTTTTAAAAATAAAACTTATTTTCATCAATGGTTCATAATGAGTGTCACGCCTAGACCAAATGACTTATGCACACATTTCAACATTTATTTAGTTCAGGTTGAACTCCTGAAGCCTAAATGAGCGTTAAATTTGACCACACAACTCATTCCTATGAAGATATATTCAAACTCAGAAAGCGTGCTCGGCTCGGCCTGAAAATGCATTTAAAGCAATAAACACTCAAATTGAGTGTCACACCAAAACCAAAGGACTTATGCACACATTTCAACATGTATTTAGTTCAGGTTGACCTCCTGAAGCCTAAATGAGCATTAATTTGACTACACAACTCATTCCTATGAAGGAACATTCAAAGTAAAAAAACGGGCTCAACTCGGACTGAAAGTGCATTTAAAGCAATAAAAACTCAAAATGAGTGTCACGCCTAAACCAAAGGACTTATGCACACATTTCAACATGTATTTAGTTCAGGTTGACCTCCTGAAGCCTAAATGAGCATTAATTTGACTACACAACTCATTCCTATGAAGGAACATTCAAAGTAAAAAAACGGGCTCAACTCGGACTGAAAGTACATTTAAAGCAATAAAAACTGAAAATGAGTGTCACGCCTAAACCAAAGGACTTATGCACACATTTCAACATGTATTTAGTTCAGGTTGACCTCCTGAAGCCTAAATGAGCATTAATTTGACTACACAACTCATTCCTATGAAGGTACATTCAAAGTCACAAAACGTGCTCAACTAGGCCTGAAAGTGCATTTAAAGCAATAAAAACTCAAAATGAGTGTCACGCCTAAACCAAAGGACTTAAGCACACATTTCAACATGTATTTAGTTCAGGTTGACCTCCTGAAGCCTAAATCACCATTAATTTGACTACACAACTTATTCCTATGAAGATACATTCAAAGTCAAAAAACGGGCTCAACTCGGACTGAAAGTGCATTTAAAGCAATAAAAACTGAAAATGAGTGTCACGCCTAAACCAAAGGACTTATGCACACATTTCAACATGTATTTAGTTCAGGTTGACCTCCTGAAGCCTAAATGAGCATTAATTTGACTACACAACTCATTCCTATGAAGGAACATTCAAAGTAAAAAAACGGGCTCAACTCGGACTGAAAGTGCATTTAAAGCAATAAAAACTCAAAATGAGTGTCACGCCTAAACCAAAGGACTTATGCACACATTTCAACATGTATTTAGTTCAGGTTGACGTCCTGAAGCCTAAATGAGCATTAATTTGACTACACAACTCATTCCTATGAAGGAACATTCAAAGTAAAAAAACGTGCTCAACTCGGACTGAAAGTACATTTAAAGCAATAAAAACTGAAAATGAGTGTCACGCCTAAACCAAAGGACTTATGCACACATTTCAACATGTATTTAGTTCAGGTTGACCTCCTGAAGCCTAAATGAGCATTAATTTGACTACACAACTCATTCCTATGAAGGTACATTCAAAGTCACAAAACGTGCTCAACTAGGCCTGAAAGTGCATTTTAAGCAATAAAAACTCAAAATGAGTGTCACGCCTAAACCAAAGGACTTATGCACACATTTCAACATGTATTTAGTTCAGGTTGACATTCTGAAGCCTAAATGAGCATTAATTTGACTACACAACTTATTCCTATGAAGATACATTCAAAGTAAAAAAACGGGCTCAACTCGGACTGAAAGTGCATTTAAAGCAATAAAAACTGAAAATGAGTGTCACGCCTAAACCAAAGGACTTATGCACACATTTCAACATGTATTTAGTTCAGGTTGACCTCCTGAAGCCTAAATCACAATTAATTTGACTACACAACTTATTCCTATGAAGATACTTTCAAAGTAAAAAAACGGGCTCAACTCGGACTGAAAGTGCATTTAAAGCAATAAAAACTGAAAATGAGTGTCACGCCTAAACCAAAGGACTTATGCACACATTTCAACATGTATTTAGTTCAGGTTGACCTCCTGAAGCCTAAATGAGCATTAATTTGACTACACAACTTATTCCTATGAAGATACATTCAAAGTAAAAAAACGGGCTCAACTCGGACTGAAAGTGCATTTAAAGCAATAAAAACTGAAAATGAGTGTCACGCCTAAACCAAAGGACTTATGCACACATTTCAACATGTATTTAGTTCAGGTTGACCTCCTGAAGCCTAAATCACCATTAATTTGACTACACAACTTATTCCTATGAAGGAACATTCAAAGTAAAAAAACGGGCTCAACTCGGACTGAAAGTGCATTTAAAGCAATAAAAACTGAAAATGAGTGTCACGCCTAAACCAAAGGACTTAAGCACACATTTCAACATGTATTTAGTTCAGGTTGACCTCCTGAAGCCTAAATCACCATTAATTTGACTACACAACTTATTCCTATGAAGATACATTCAAAGTAAAAAAACGGGCTCAACTCGGACTGAAAGTGCATTTAAAGCAATAAAAACTGAAAATGAGTGTCACGCCTAAACCAAAGGACTTATGCACACATTTCAACATGTATTTAGTTCAGGTTGACCTCCTGAAGCCTAAATGAGCATTAATTTGACTACACAACTCATTCCTATGAAGGTACATTCAAAGTCACAAAACGGGCTCAACTCGGACTGAAAGTGCATTTAAAGCAATAAAAACTGAAAATGAGTGTCACGCCTAAACCAAAGGACTTATGCACACATTTCAACATGTATTTAGTTCAGGTTGACCTCCTGAAGCCTAAATGAGCATTAATTTGACTACACAACTCATTCCTATGAAGGTATATTCAAAGTAAAAAAACGGGCTCAACTCGGACTGAAAGTGCATTTAAAGCAATAAAAACTGAAAATGAGTGTCACGCCTAAACCAAAGGACTTATGCACACATTTCAACATGTATTTAGTTCAGGTTGACCTCCTGAAGCCTAAATCACCATTAATTTGACTACACAACTTATTCCTATGAAGATACATTCAAAGTAAAAAAACGGGCTCAACTCGGACTGAAAGTGCATTTAAAGCAATAAAAACTGAAAATGAGTGTCACGCCTAAACCAAAGGACTTATGCACACATTTCAACATGTATTTAGTTCAGGTTGACCTCCTGAAGCCTAAATGAGCATTAATTTGACTACACAACTCATTCCTATGAAGGAACATTCAAAGTAAAAAAACGGGCTCAACTCGGACTGAAAGTGCATTTAAAGCAATAAAAACTCAAATGAGTGTCACGCCTAAACCAAAGGACTTATGCACACATTTCAACATGTATTTAGTTCAGGTTGACGTCCTGAAGCCTAAATGAGCATTCATTTGACTTCACAACTTATTCCTATGAAGATACATTCAAAGTAAAAAAACGGGCTCAACTCGGACTGAAAGTGCATTTAAAGCAATAAAAACTGAAAATGAGTGTCACGCCTAAACCAAAGGATTTATACACACATTTCAACATGTATTTAGTTCAGGTTGACATTCTGAAGCCTAAATGAGCATTATTTTGTCTATACAACTCATTCCTATGAAGGTACATTCAAAGTCACAAAACGTGCTCAACTAGGCCTGAAAGTGCATTTAAAGCAATAAAATCTCAAAATGAGTTTCACGCCTAAATCAAAGGACTTATGCACACATTTCAACATGTATTTAGTTTAGGTTGATCTCCTGAAGCCTAAATGAGCATTAATTTGATCACACAACTCATTCCCATGAAGATACATTCAAAGTCAGTAAGTGCCCTGCTCTGTCTGAAAATGCATTTGAATCAATAAAAACTAAAATTGAGTGTCATGCCTAAACCAAAGGACGTCTGCACACATTTCAACGTCTAAAGTGTTGTTTCCGATGCGTGCTAGTGTATGTGTGCGTGCGTGTGTGAGAGTGTGTAGGTGTGTTCGTGTGTTTGTGTGTGTTTGTGTGGGTGCGTGCGTGTGTGTGTGTGCGTGTGTGTGTTGTGCGCACCCCCCCCCCAAAAAAAAGTACTGTATTCGGATAAAAATGACGAATTACTCGGAGGTTTTAACTTTTGCTTGCACTTGATTTGTTCTGACACCGACGACGTCCACCAATGACAGCCCGAGTGGATCTAGCCCACGTGGTGTGAGAGCAGGGGGAGGTGAAAAGATGCAAAGCCTAGGTGATTGGCTGTGCATCCTTCAGTCTTCCACGTGGGTTAGTCTTTGATCTTCAATCAGTGTCCAAATGTTGTTTACATGCGTAGCGTGTGCGGATGTGTGTGCCTCTCATGAGTTTGTGTGTGGGTTTGCGCGCGTGATCGTGTGCCCATACATGTGTGAGTGTTTCTTTGATCTAAATCGTCGTTGGTGTGTTGTTTACGATACGTGCTCGTCTGTGCGTACTTTTGTGTGAGTGTGTGTGCGTGCGTTTGTGTGTGTGCTTGCTGCGTGCTGGCGCGCTCGGAAGCGTGTGTGTCACAGAGAAAGAGAGGGAGCGGGACTCTATGTGAAACACACAGGACATTTGTAATTTCGTCCCTTTCACATTTTTTGGCTTTTTTAAAAATAAAACTTATTTTCATCAATGGTTCATAATGAGTGTCACGCCTAGACCAAATGACTTATGCACACATTTCAACATTTATTTAGTTCAGGTTGAACTCCTGAAGCCTAAATGAGCGTTAAATTTGACCACACAACTCATTCCTATGAAGATATATTCAAACTCAGAAAGCGTGCTCGGCTCGGCCTGAAAATGCATTTAAAGCAATAAACACTCAAATTGAGTGTCACACCAAAACCAAAGGACTTATGCACACATTTCAACATGTATTTAGTTCAGGTTGACCTCCTGAAGCCTAAATGAGCATTAATTTGACTACACAACTCATTCCTATGAAGGAACATTCAAAGTAAAAAAACGGGCTCAACTCGGACTGAAAGTGCATTTAAAGCAATAAAAACTCAAAATGAGTGTCACGCCTAAACCAAAGGACTTATGCACACATTTCAACATGTATTTAGTTCAGGTTGACCTCCTGAAGCCTAAATGAGCATTAATTTGACTACACAACTCATTCCTATGAAGGAACATTCAAAGTAAAAAAACGGGCTCAACTCGGACTGAAAGTACATTTAAAGCAATAAAAACTGAAAATGAGTGTCACGCCTAAACCAAAGGACTTATGCACACATTTCAACATGTATTTAGTTCAGGTTGACCTCCTGAAGCCTAAATGAGCATTAATTTGACTACACAACTCATTCCTATGAAGGTACATTCAAAGTCACAAAACGTGCTCAACTAGGCCTGAAAGTGCATTTAAAGCAATAAAAACTCAAAATGAGTGTCACGCCTAAACCAAAGGACTTAAGCACACATTTCAACATGTATTTAGTTCAGGTTGACCTCCTGAAGCCTAAATCACCATTAATTTGACTACACAACTTATTCCTATGAAGATACATTCAAAGTCAAAAAACGGGCTCAACTCGGACTGAAAGTGCATTTAAAGCAATAAAAACTGAAAATGAGTGTCACGCCTAAACCAAAGGACTTATGCACACATTTCAACATGTATTTAGTTCAGGTTGACCTCCTGAAGCCTAAATGAGCATTAATTTGACTACACAACTCATTCCTATGAAGGAACATTCAAAGTAAAAAAACGGGCTCAACTCGGACTGAAAGTGCATTTAAAGCAATAAAAACTCAAAATGAGTGTCACGCCTAAACCAAAGGACTTATGCACACATTTCAACATGTATTTAGTTCAGGTTGACGTCCTGAAGCCTAAATGAGCATTAATTTGACTACACAACTCATTCCTATGAAGGAACATTCAAAGTAAAAAAACGTGCTCAACTCGGACTGAAAGTACATTTAAAGCAATAAAAACTGAAAATGAGTGTCACGCCTAAACCAAAGGACTTATGCACACATTTCAACATGTATTTAGTTCAGGTTGACCTCCTGAAGCCTAAATGAGCATTAATTTGACTACACAACTCATTCCTATGAAGGTACATTCAAAGTCACAAAACGTGCTCAACTAGGCCTGAAAGTGCATTTAAAGCAATAAAAACTCAAAATGAGTGTCACGCCTAAACCAAAGGACTTATGCACACATTTCAACATGTATTTAGTTCAGGTTGACATTCTGAAGCCTAAATGAGCATTAATTTGACTACACAACTTATTCCTATGAAGATACATTCAAAGTAAAAAAACGGGCTCAACTCGGACTGAAAGTGCATTTAAAGCAATAAAAACTGAAAATGAGTGTCACGCCTAAACCAAAGGACTTATGCACACATTTCAACATGTATTTAGTTCAGGTTGACCTCCTGAAGCCTAAATCACAATTAATTTGACTACACAACTTATTCCTATGAAGATACATTCAAAGTAAAAAAACGGGCTCAACTCGGACTGAAAGTGCATTTAAAGCAATAAAAACTGAAAATGAGTGTCACGCCTAAACCAAAGGACTTATGCACACATTTCAACATGTATTTAGTTCAGATTGACCTCCTGAAGCCTAAATGAGCATTAATTTGACTACACAACTCATTCCTATGAAGGTACATTCAAAGTCACAAAACGTGCTCAACTAGGCCTGAAAGTGCATTTAAAGCAATAAAAACTCAAAATGAGTGTCACGCCTAAACCAAAGGACTTATGCACACATTTCAACATGTATTTAGTTCAGGTTGACCTCCTGAAGCCTAAATCACCATTAATTTGACTACACAACTTATTCCTATGAAGATACTTTCAAAGTAAAAAAACGGGCTCAACTCGGACTGAAAGTGCATTTAAAGCAATAAAAACTGAAAATGAGTGTCACGCCTAAACCAAAGGACTTATGCACACATTTCAACATGTATTTAGTTCAGGTTGACCTCCTGAAGCCTAAATGAGCATTAATTTGACTACACAACTCATTCCTATGAAGGAACATTCAAAGTAAAAAAACGGGCTCAACTCGGACTGAAAGTGCATTTAAAGCAATAAAAACTCAAAATGAGTGTCACGCCTAAACCAAAGGACTTATGCACACATTTCAACATGTATTTAGTTCAGGTTGACCTCCTGAAGCCTAAATGAGCATTAATTTGACTACACAACTCATTCCTATGAAGGTACATTCAAAGTCACAAAACGTGCTCAACTAGGCCTGAAAGTGCATTTAAAGCAATAAAAACTCAAAATGAGTGTCACGCCTAAACCAAAGGACTTAAGCACACATTTCAACATGTATTTAGTTCAGGTTGACCTCCTGAAGCCTAAATCACCATTAATTTGACTACACAACTTATTCCTATGAAGATACATTCAAAGTAAAAAAACGGGCTCAACTCGGACTTAAAGTGCATTTAAAGCAATAAAAACTGAAAATGAGTGTCACGCCTAAACCAAAGGACTTATGCACACATTTCAACATGTATTTAGTTCAGGTTGACCTCCTGAAGCCTAAATGAGCATTAATTTGACTACACAACTCATTCCTATGAAGGAACATTCAAAGTAAAAAAACGGGCTCAACTCGGACTGAAAGTGCATTTAAAGCAATAAAAACTCAAAATGAGTGTCACGCCTAAACCAAAGGACTTATGCACACATTTCAACATGTATTTAGTTCAGGTTGACGTTCTGAAGCCTAAATGAGCATTAATTTGACTACACAACTCATTCCTATGAAGGAACATTCAAAGTAAAAAAACGTGCTCAACTCGGACTGAAAGTACATTTAAAGCAATAAAAACTGAAAATGAGTGTCACGCCTAAACCAAAGGACTTATGCACACATTTCAACATGTATTTAGTTCAGGTTGACCTCCTGAAGCCTAAATGAGCATTAATTTGACTACACAACTCATTCCTATGAAGGTACATTCAAAGTCACAAAACGTGCTCAACTAGGCCTGAAAGTGCATTTAAAGCAATAAAAACTCAAAATGAGTGTCACGCCTAAACCAAAGGACTTATGCACACATTTCAACATGTATTTAGTTCAGGTTGACATTCTGAAGCCTAAATGAGCATTAATTTGACTACACAACTTATTCCTATGAAGATACATTCAAAGTAAAAAAACGGGCTCAACTCGGACTGAAAGTGCATTTAAAGCAATAAAAACTGAAAATGAGTGTCACGCCTAAACCAAAGGACTTATGCACACATTTCAACATGTATTTAGTTCAGGTTGGCCTCCTGAAGCCTAAATGAGCATTAATTTGACTACACAACTCATTCCTATGAAGGTACATTCAAAGTCACAAAACGTGCTCAACTAGGCCTGAAAGTGCATTTAAAGCAATAAAAACTCAAAATGAGTGTCACGCCTAAACCAAAGGACTTATGCACACATTTCAACATGTATTTAGTTCAGGTTGACCTCCTGAAGCCTAAATGAGCATTAATTTGACTACACAACTCATTCCTATGAAGGAACATTCAAAGTAAAAAAACGGGCTCAACTCGGACTGAAAGTACATTTAAAGCAATAAAAACTGAAAATGAGTGTCACGCCTAAACCAAAGGACTTATGCACACATTTCAACATGTATTTAGTTCAGGTTGACGTCCTGAAGCCTAAATGAGCATTAATTTGACTACACAACTCATTCCTATGAAGGTACATTCAAAGTCACAAAACGTGCTCAACTAGGCCTGAAAGTGCATTTAAAGCAATAAAAACTCAAAATGAGTGTCACGCCTAAACCAAAGGACTTAAGCACACATTTCAACATGTATTTAGTTCAGGTTGACCTCCTGAAGCCTAAATCACCATTAATTTGACTACACAACTTATTCCTATGAAGATACATTCAAAGTAAAAAAACGGGCTCAACTCGGACTGAAAGTGCATTTAAAGCAATAAAAACTCAAAATGAGTGTCACGCCTAAACCAAAGGCCTTATGCACACATTTCAACATGTATTTAGTTCAGGTTGACCTCCTGAAGCCTAAATGAGCATTAATTTGACTACACAACTCATTCCTATGAAGGTACATTCAAAGTCACAAAACGTGCTCAACTAGGCCTGAAAGTGCATTTAAAGCAATAAAAACTCAAAATGAGTGTCACGCCTAAACCAAAGGACTTAAGCACACATTTCAACATGTATTTAGTTCAGGTTGACCTCCTGAAGCCTAAATCACCATTAATTTGACTACACAACTTATTCCTATGAAGGTACATTCAAAGTCACAAAACGGGCTCAAATCGGACTGAAAGTGCATTTAAAGCAATAAAAACTGAAAATGAGTGTCACGCCTAAACCAAAGGACTTATGCACACATTTCAACATGTATTTAGTTCAGGTTGACCTCCTGAAGCCTAAATGAGCATTAATTTGACTACACATCTCATTCCTATGAAGGAACATTCAAAGTAAAAAAACGGGCTCAACTCGGACTGAAAGTGCATTTAAAGCAATAAAATCTCAAAATGAGTGTCACGCCTAAACCAAAGGACTTATGCACACATTTCAACATGTATTTAGTTCAGGTTGACGTCCTGAAGCCTAAATGAGCATTAATTTGACTTCACAACTTATTCTTATGAAGATACATTCAAAGTAAAAAAACGGGCTCAACTCGGACTGAAAGTGCATTTAAAGCAATAAAAACTGAAAATGAGTGTCACGCCTAAACCAAAGGATTTATACACACATTTCAACATGTATTTAGTTCAGGTTGACATTCTGAAGCCTAAATGAGCATTAATTTGACTACACAACTCATTCCTATGAAGGAACATTCAAAGTAAAAAAACGGGCTCAACTCGGACTGAAAGTACATTTAAAGCAATAAAAACTGAAAATGAGTGTCACGCCTAAACCAAAGGACTTATGCACACATTTCAACATGTATTTAGTTCAGGTTGACCTCCTGAAGCCTAAATGAGCATTAATTTGACTACACAACTCATTCCTATGAAGGTACATTCAAAGTCACAAAACGTGCTCAACTAGGCCTGAAAGTGCATTTAAAGCAATAAAAACTCAAAATGAGTGTCACGCCTAAACCAAAGGACTTATGCACACATTTCAACATGTATTTAGTTCAGGTTGACCTCCTGAAGCCTAAATCACCATTAATTTGACTACACAACTTATTCCTATGAAGATACTTTCAAAGTAAAAAAACGGGCTCAACTCGGACTGAAAGTGCATTTAAAGCAATAAAAACTGAAAATGAGTGTCACGCCTAAACCAAAGGACTTATGCACACATTTCAACGTGTATTTAGTTCAGGTTGACCTCCTGAAGCCTAAATGAGCATTAATTTGACTACACAACTCATTCCTATGAAGGAACATTCAAAGTAAAAAAACGGGCTCAACTCGGACTGAAAGTGCATTTAAAGCAATAAAAACTCAAAATGAGTGTCACGCCTAAACCAAAGGACTTATGCACACATTTCAACATGTATTTAGTTCAGGTTGACCTCCTGAAGCCTAAATGAGCATTAATTTGACTACACAACTCATTCCTATGAAGGAACATTCAAAGTAAAAAAACGGGCTCAACTCGGACTGAAAGTACATTTAAAGCAATAAAAACTGAAAATGAGTGTCACGCCTAAACCAAAGGACTTATGCACACATTTCAACATGTATTTAGTTCAGGTTGACCTCCTGAAGCCTAAATGAGCATTAATTTGACTACACAACTCATTCCTATGAAGGTACATTCAAAGTCACAAAACGTGCTCAACTAGGCCTGAAAGTGCATTTAAAGCAATAAAAACTCAAAATGAGTGTCACGCCTAAACCAAAGGACTTAAGCACACATTTCAACATGTATTTAGTTCAGGTTGACCTCCTGAAGCCTAAATCACCATTAATTTGACTACACAACTTATTCCTATGAAGATACATTCAAAGTAAAAAAACGGGCTCAACTCGGACTGAAAGTGCATTTAAAGCAATAAAAACTGAAAATGAGTGTCACGCCTAAACCAAAGGACTTATGCACACATTTCAACATGTATTTAGTTCAGGTTGACCTCCTGAAGCCTAAATGAGCATTAATTTGACTACACAACTCATTCCTATGAAGGAACATTCAAAGTAAAAAAACGGGCTCAACTCGGACTGAAAGTGCATTTAAAGCAATAAAAACTCAAAATGAGTGTCACGCCTAAACCAAAGGACTTATGCACACATTTCAACATGTATTTAGTTCAGGTTGACATCCTGAAGCCTAAATGAGCATTAATTTGACTACACAACTCATTCCTATGAAGGAACATTCAAAGTAAAAAAACGTGCTCAACTCGGACTGAAAGTACATTTAAAGCAATAAAAACTGAAAATGAGTGTCACGCCTAAACCAAAGGACTTATGCACACATTTCAACATGTATTTAGTTCAGGTTGACATTCTGAAGCCTAAATGAGCATTAATTTGACTACACAACTTATTCCTATGAAGATACATTCAAAGTAAAAAAACGGGCTCAACTCGGACTGAAAGTGCATTTAAAGCAATAAAAACTGAAAATGAGTGTCACGCCTAAACCAAAGGACTTATGCACACATTTCAACATGTATTTAGTTCAGGTTGACCTCCTGAAGCCTAAATGAGCATTAATTTGACTACACAACTCATTCCTATGAAGGTACATTCAAAGTCACAAAACGGGCTCAACTCGGACTGAAAGTGCATTTAAAGCAATAAAAACTGAAAATGAGTGTCACGCCTAAACCAAAGGACTTATGCACACATTTCAACATGTATTTAGTTCAGGTTGACCTCCTGAAGCCTAAATGAGCATTAATTTGACTACACAACTCATTCCTATGAAGGTACATTCAAAGTCACAAATCGTGCTCAACTAGGCCTGAAAGTGCATTTAAAGCAATAAAAACTCCAAATGAGTGTCACGCCTAAACCAAAGGACTTATGCACACATTTCAACATGTATTTAGTTCAGGTTGACCTCCTGAAGCCTAAATCACCATTAATTTGACTACACAACTTATTCCTATGAAGATACATTCAAAGTAAAAAAACGGGCTCAACTCGGACTGAAAGTGCATTTAAAGCAATAAAAACTGAAAATGAGTGTCACGCCTAAACCAAAGGACTTATGCACACATTTCAACATGTATTTAGTTCAGGTTGACGTCCTGAAGCCTAAATGAGCATTAATTTGACTACACAACTCATTCCTATGAAGGTACATTCAAAGTCACAAAACGTGCTCAACTAGGCCTGAAAGTGCATTTAAAGCAATAAAAACTCAAAATGAGTGTCACGCCTAAACCAAAGGACTTATGCACACATTTCAACATGTATTTAGTTCAGGTTGACCTCCTGAAGCCTAAATCACCATTAATTTGACTACACAACTTATTCCTATGAAGATACTTTCAAAGTAAAAAAACGGGCTCAACTCGGACTGAAAGTGCATTTAAAGCAATAAAAACTGAAAATGAGTGTCACGCCTAAACCAAAGGACTTATGCACACATTTCAACATGTATTTAGTTCAGGTTGACCTCCTGAAGCCTAAATGAGCATTAATTTGACTACACAACTCATTCCTATGAAGGAACATTCAAAGTCACAAAACGGGCTCAACTCGGACTGAAAGTGCATTTAAAGCAATAAAAACTCAAAATGAGTGTCACGCCTAAACCAAAGGACTTATGCACACATTTCAACATGTATTTAGTTCAGGTTGACCTCCTGAAGCCTAAATGAGCATTAATTTGACTACACAACTCATTCCTATGAAGGAACATTCAAAGTAAAAAAACGGGCTCAACTCGGACTGAAAGTACATTTAAAGCAATAAAAACTGAAAATGAGTGTCACGCCTAAACCAAAGGACTTATGCACACATTTCAACATGTATTTAGTTCAGGTTGACCTCCTGAAGCCTAAATGAGCATTAATTTGACTACACAACTCATTCCTATGAAGGAACATTCAAAGTAAAAAAACGTGCTCAACTCGGACTGAAAGTACATTTAAAGCAATAAAAACTGAAAATGAGTGTCACGCCTAAACCAAAGGACTTATGCACACATTTCAACATGTATTTAGTTCAGGTTGACCTCCTGAAGCCTAAATGAGCATTAATTTGACTACACAACTCATTCCTATGAAGGTACATTCAAAGTCACAAAACGTGCTCAACTAGGCCTGAAAGTGCATTTAAAGCAATAAAAACTCAAAATGAGTGTCACGCCTAAACCAAAGGACTTATGCACACATTTCAACATGTATTTAGTTCAGGTTGACATTCTGAAGCCTAAATGAGCATTAATTTGACTACACAACTTATTCCTATGAAGATACATTCAAAGTAAAAAAACGGGCTCAACTCGGACTGAAAGTGCATTTAAAGCAATAAAAACTGAAAATGAGTATCACGCCTAAACCAAAGGACTTATGCACACATTTCAACATGTATTTAGTTCAGGTTGACCTCCTGAAGCCTAAATGAGCATTAATTTGACTACACAACTCATTCCTATGAAGGTACATTCAAAGTCACAAAACGGGCTCAACTCGGACTGAAAGTGCATTTAAAGCAATAAAAACTGAAAATGAGTGTCACGCCTAAACCAAAGGACTTATGCACACATTTCAACATGTATTTAGTTCAGGTTGACCTCCTGAAGCCTAAATGAGCATTAATTTGACTACACAACTCATTCCTATGAAGGTACATTCAAAGTCACAAAACGTGCTCAACTCGGACTGAAAGTGCATTTAAAGCAATAAAAACTGAAAATGAGTGTCACGCCTAAACCAAAGGACTTATGCACACATTTCAACATGTATTTAGTTCAGGTTGACCTCCTGAAGCCTAAATGAGCATTAATTTGACTACACAACTCATTCCTATGAAGATACATTCAAAGTAA
This sequence comes from Hippocampus zosterae, assembly GCF_025434085.1. Classification (NCBI taxonomy): domain Eukaryota; kingdom Metazoa; phylum Chordata; class Actinopteri; order Syngnathiformes; family Syngnathidae; genus Hippocampus; species Hippocampus zosterae. The sequence continues at coordinate 24,112,457 of NC_067461.1, read as the reverse complement.
AAAAACGGGCTCAACTCGGACTGAAAGTGCATTTAAAGCAATAAAAACTCAAAATGAGTGTCACGCCTAAACCAAAGGACTTATGCACACATTTCAACATGTATTTAGTTCAGGTTGACGTCCTGAAGCCTAAATGAGCATTAATTTGACTACACAACTTATTCCTATGAAGATACATTCAAAGTAAAAAAACGTGCTCTACTCGGCCTGAAAATGCATTTAAAGCAATAAAAACTCAAAATGAGTGTCACGCCTAAACCAAAGGACTTATGCACACATTACAACATGTATTTAGTTCAGGTTGACCTCCTGAAGCCTAAATGAGCATTAATTTCACTACACAACTCATTCCTATGAAGGAACATTCAAAGTAAAAAAACGGGCTCACCTCGGACTGAAAGTACATTTAAAGCAATAAAAACTCAAAATGAGTGTCACGCCTAAACCAAAGGACTTATGCACACATTTCAACATGTATTTAGTTCAGGTTGACATTCTGAAGCATAAATGAGCATTAATTTGACTACACAACTTATTCCTATGAAGATACATTCAAAGTAAAAAAACGGGCTCAACTCGGACTGAAAGTGCATTTAAAGCAATAAAAACTGAAAATGAGTGTCACGCCTAAACCAAAGGACTTATGCACACATTTCAACATGTATTTAGTTCAGGTTGGCCTCCTGAAGCCTAAATGAGCATTAATTTGACTACACAACTCATTCCTATGAAGGTACATTCAAAGTCACAAAACGTGCTCAACTAGGCCTGAAAGTGCATTTAAAGCAATAAAAACTCAAAATGAGTGTCACGCCTAAACCAAAGTACTTATGCACACATTTCAACATGTATTTAGTTCAGGTTGACCTCCTGAAGCCTAAATCACCATTAATTTGACTACACAACTTATTCCTATGAAGATACATTCAAAGTAAAAAAACGGGCTCAACTCGGACTGAAAGTGCATTTAAAGCGATAAAAACTGAAAATGAGTGTCACGCCTAAACCAAAGGACTTATGCACACATTTCAAAATGTATTTAGTTCAGGTTGACCTCCTGAAGCCTAAATGAGCATTAATTTGACTACACAACTCATTCCTATGAAGGTACATTCAAAGTCACAAAACGGGCTCAACTCGGACTGAAAGTGCATTTAAAGCAATAAAAACTGAAAATGAGTGTCACGCCTAAACCAAAGGACTTATGCACACATTTCAACATGTATTTAGTTCAGGTTGACCTCCTGAAGCCTAAATGAGCATTAATTTGACTACACAACTTATTCCTATGAAGATACATTCAAAGTAAAAAAACGGGCTCAACTCGGACTGAAAGTGCATTTAAAGCAATAAAAACTGAAAATGAGTGTCACGCCTAAACCAAAGGACTTATGCACACATTTCAACATGTATTTAGTTCAGGTTGACGTCCTGAAGCCTAAATGAGCATTAATTTGACTACACAACTTATTCCTATGAAGATACATTCAAAGTAAAAAAACGTGCTCTACTGGGCCTGAAAATGCATTTAAAGCAATAAAAACTCAAAATGAGTGTCACGCCTAAACCAAAGGCCTTATGCACACATTTCAACATGTATTTAGTTCAGGTTGCCCTCCTGAAGCCTAAATGAGCATTAATTTGACTACACAACTCATTCCTATGAAGGAACATTCAAAGTAAAAAAACGGGCTCAACTCGGACTGAAAGTACATTTAAAGTAATAAAAACTGAAAATGAGTGTCACGCCTAAACCAAAGGACTTATGCACACATTTCAACATGTATTTAGTTCAGGTTGACCTCCTGAAGCCTAAATGAGCATTAATTTACCTACACAACTCATTCCTATGAAGATACATTCAAAGTCACAAAACGGGCTCAACTCGGACTGAAAGTGCATTTAAAGCAATAAAAACTCAAAATGAGTGTCACGCCTAAACCAAAGGACTTATGCACACATTTCAACATGTATTTAGTTCAGGTTGACCTCCTGAAGCCTAAATGAGCATTAATTTGACTACACAACTCATTCCTATGAAGGTACATTCAAAGTCACAAAACGTGCTCAACTAGGCCTGAAAGTGCATTTAAAGCAATAAAAACTCAAAATGAGTGTCACGCCTAAACCAATGGACTTATGCACACATTTCAACATGTATTTAGTTCAGGTTGACATTCTGAAGCCTAAATGAGCATTAATTTGACTACACAACTTATTCCTATGAAGATACATTCAAAGTAAAAAAACGGGCTCAACTCGGACTGAAAGTGCATTTAAAGCAATAAAAACTGAAAATGAGTGTCACGCCTAAACCAAAGGACTTATGCACACATTTCAAAATGTATTTAGTTCAGGTTGACCTCCTGAAGCCTAAATGAGCATTAATTTGACTACACAACTCATTCCTATGAAGGTACATTCAAAGTCACAAAACGGGCTCAACTCGGACTGAAAGTGCATTTAAAGCAATAAAAACTGAAAATGAGTGTCACGCCTAAACCAAAGGACTTATGCACACATTTCAACATGTATTTAGTTCAGGTTGACCTCCTGAAGCCTAAATGAGCATTAATTTGACTACACAACTCATTCCTATGAAGGTACATTCAAAGTCACAAAACGTGCTCAACTAGGCCTGAAAGTGCATTTAAAGAAATAAAAACTCCAAATGAGTGTCACGCCTAAACCAAAGGACTTATGCACACATTTCAACATGTATTTAGTTCAGGTTGACCTCCTGAAGCCTAAATCACCATTAATTTGACTACACAACTTATTCCTATGAAGATACATTCAAAGTAAAAAAACGGGCTCAACTCGGACTGAAAGTGCATTTAAAGCAATAAAAACTGAAAATGAGTGTCACGCCTAAACCAAAGGACTTATGCACACATTTCAACATGTATTTAGTTCAGGTTGACGTCCTGAAGCCTAAATGAGCATTAATTTGACTACACAACTTATTCCTATGAAGATACATTCAAAGTAAAAAAACGTGCTCTACTGGGCCTGAAAATGCATTTAAAGCAATAAAAACTCAAAATGAGTGTCACGCCTAAACCAAAGGCCTTATGCACACATTTCAACATGTATTTAGTTCAGGTTGCCCTCCTGAAGCCTAAATGAGCATTAATTTGACTACACAACTCATTCCTATGAAGGAACATTCAAAGTAAAAAAACGGGCTCAACTCGGACTGAAAGTACATTTAAAGTAATAAAAACTGAAAATGAGTGTCACGCCTAAACCAAAGGACTTATGCACACATTTCAACATGTATTTAGTTCAGGTTGACCTCCTGAAGCCTAAATGAGCATTAATTTACCTACACAACTCATTCCTATGAAGATACATTCAAAGTCACAAAACGGGCTCAACTCGGACTGAAAGTGCATTTAAAGCAATAAAAACTCAAAATGAGTGTCACGCCTAAACCAAAGGACTTATGCACACATTTCAACATGTATTTAGTTCAGGTTGACCTCCTGAAGCCTAAATGAGCATTAATTTGACTACACAACTCATTCCTATGAAGGTACATTCAAAGTCACAAAACGTGCTCAACTAGGCCTGAAAGTGCATTTAAAGCAATAAAAACTCAAAATGAGTGTCACGCCTAAACCAATGGACTTATGCACACATTTCAACATGTATTTAGTTCAGGTTGACATTCTGAAGCCTAAATGAGCATTAATTTGACTACACAACTTATTCCTATGAAGATACATTCAAAGTAAAAAAACGGGCTCAACTCGGACTGAAAGTGCATTTAAAGCAATAAAAACTGAAAATGAGTGTCACGCCTAAACCAAAGGACTTATGCACACATTTCAAAATGTATTTAGTTCAGGTTGACCTCCTGAAGCCTAAATGAGCATTAATTTGACTACACAACTCATTCCTATGAAGGTACATTCAAAGTCACAAAACGGGCTCAACTCGGACTGAAAGTGCATTTAAAGCAATAAAAACTGAAAATGAGTGTCACGCCTAAACCAAAGGACTTATGCACACATTTCAACATGTATTTAGTTCAGGTTGACCTCCTGAAGCCTAAATGAGCATTAATTTGACTACACAACTCATTCCTATGAAGGTACATTCAAAGTCACAAAACGTGCTCAACTAGGCCTGAAAGTGCATTTAAAGAAATAAAAACTCCAAATGAGTGTCACGCCTAAACCAAAGGACTTATGCACACATTTCAACATGTATTTAGTTCAGGTTGACCTCCTGAAGCCTAAATCACCATTAATTTGACTACACAACTTATTCCTATGAAGATACATTCAAAGTAAAAAAACGGGCTCAACTCGGACTGAAAGTGCATTTAAAGCAATAAAAACTGAAAATGAGTGTCACGCCTAAACCAAAGGACTTATGCACACATTTCAACATGTATTTAGTTCAGGTTGACGTCCTGAAGCCTAAATGAGCATTAATTTGACTACACAACTTATTCCTATGAAGATACATTCAAAGTAAAAAAACGTGCTCTACTGGGCCTGAAAATGCATTTAAAGCAATAAAAACTCAAAATGAGTGTCACGCCTAAACCAAAGGCCTTATGCACACATTTCAACATGTATTTAGTTCAGGTTGCCCTCCTGAAGCCTAAATGAGCATTAATTTGACTACACAACTCATTCCTATGAAGGAACATTCAAAGTAAAAAAACGGGCTCAACTCGGACTGAAAGTACATTTAAAGCAATAAAAACTGAAAATGAGTGTCACGCCTAAACCAAAGGACTTATGCACACATTTCAACATGTATTTAGTTCAGGTTGACCTCCTGAAGCCTAAATGAGCATTAATTTACCTACACAACTCATTCCTATGAAGATACATTCAAAGTCACAAAACGGGCTCAACTCGGACTGAAAGTGCATTTAAAGCAATAAAAACTCAAAATGAGTGTCACGCCTAAACCAAAGGACTTATGCACACATTTCAACATGTATTTAGTTCAGGTTGACGTCCTGAAGCCTAAATGAGCATTAATTTGACTACACAACTTATTCCTATGAAGATACATTCAAAGTAAAAAAACGTGCTCTACTCGGCCTGAAAATGCATTTAAAGCAATAAAAACTCAAAATGAGTGTCACGCCTAAACCAAAGGACTTATGCACACATTACAACATGTATTTAGTTCAGGTTGACATCCTGAAGCCTAAATGAGCATTAATTTGACTACACAACTCATTCCTATGAAGGAACATTCAAAGTAAAAAAACGGGCTCAACTCGGACTGAAAGTACATTTAAAGCAATAAAAACTGAAAATGAGTGTCACGCCTAAACCAAAGGACTTATGCACACATTTCAACATGTATTTAGTTCAGGTTGGCCTCCTGAAGCCTAAATGAGCATTAATTTGACTACACAACTCATTCCTATGAAGGTACATTCAAAGTCACAAAACGTGCTCAACTAGGCCTGAAAGTGCATTTAAAGCAATAAAAACTCAAAATGAGTGTCACGCCTAAACCAAAGTACTTATGCACACATTTCAACATGTATTTAGTTCAGGTTGACCTCCTGAAGCCTAAATCACCATTAATTTGACTACACAACTTATTCCTATGAAGATACATTCAAAGTAAAAAAACGGGCTCAACTCGGACTGAAAGTGCATTTAAAGCGATAAAAACTGAAAATGAGTGTCACGCCTAAACCAAAGGACTTATGCACACATTTCAAAATGTATTTAGTTCAGGTTGACCTCCTGAAGCCTAAATGAGCATTAATTTGACTACACAACTCATTCCTATGAAGGTACATTCAAAGTCACAAAACGGGCTCAACTCGGACTGAAAGTGCATTTAAAGCAATAAAAACTGAAAATGAGTGTCACGCCTAAACCAAAGGACTTATGCACACATTTCAACATGTATTTAGTTCAGGTTGACCTCCTGAAGCCTAAATGAGCATTAATTTGACTACACAACTTATTCCTATGAAGATACATTCAAAGTAAAAAAACGGGCTCAACTCGGACTGAAAGTGCATTTAAAGCAATAAAAACTGAAAATGAGTGTCACGCCTAAACCAAAGGACTTATGCACACATTTCAACATGTATTTAGTTCAGGTTGACGTCCTGAAGCCTAAATGAGCATTAATTTGACTACACAACTTATTCCTATGAAGATACATTCAAAGTAAAAAAACGTGCTCTACTGGGCCTGAAAATGCATTTAAAGCAATAAAAACTCAAAATGAGTGTCACGCCTAAACCAAAGGCCTTATGCACACATTTCAACATGTATTTAGTTCAGGTTGCCCTCCTGAAGCCTAAATGAGCATTAATTTGACTACACAACTCATTCCTATGAAGGAACATTCAAAGTAAAAAAACGGGCTCAACTCGGACTGAAAGTACATTTAAAGTAATAAAAACTGAAAATGAGTGTCACGCCTAAACCAAAGGACTTATGCACACATTTCAACATGTATTTAGTTCAGGTTGACCTCCTGAAGCCTAAATGAGCATTAATTTACCTACACAACTCATTCCTATGAAGATACATTCAAAGTCACAAAACGGGCTCAACTCGGACTGAAAGTGCATTTAAAGCAATAAAAACTCAAAATGAGTGTCACGCCTAAACCAAAGGACTTATGCACACATTTCAACATGTATTTAGTTCAGGTTGACCTCCTGAAGCCTAAATGAGCATTAATTTGACTACACAACTCATTCCTATGAAGGTACATTCAAAGTCACAAAACGTGCTCAACTAGGCCTGAAAGTGCATTTAAAGCAATAAAAACTCAAAATGAGTGTCACGCCTAAACCAAAGGCCTTATGCACACATTTCAACATGTATTTAGTTCAGGTTGCCCTCCTGAAGCCTAAATGAGCATTAATTTGACTACACAACTCATTCCTATGAAGGAACATTCAAAGTAAAAAAACGGGCTCAACTCGGACTGAAAGTACATTTAAAGCAATAAAAACTGAAAATGAGTGTCACGCCTAAACCAAAGGACTTATGCACACATTTCAACATGTATTTAGTTCAGGTTGACCTCCTGAAGCCTAAATGAGCATTAATTTACCTACACAACTCATTCCTATGAAGATACATTCAAAGTCACAAAACGGGCTCAACTCGGACTGAAAGTGCATTTAAAGCAATAAAAACTCAAAATGAGTGTCACGCCTAAACCAAAGGACTTATGCACACATTTCAACATGTATTTAGTTCAGGTTGACGTCCTGAAGCCTAAATGAGCATTAATTTGACTACACAACTCATTCCTATGAAGGAACATTCAAAGTAAAAAAACGGGCTCAACTCGGACTGAAAGTACATTTAAAGCAATAAAAACTGAAAATGAGTGTCACGCCTAAACCAAAGGACTTATGCACACATTTCAACATGTATTTAGTTCAGGTTGGCCTCCTGAAGCCTAAATGAGCATTAATTTGACTACACAACTCATTCCTATGAAGGTACATTCAAAGTCACAAAACGTGCTCAACTAGGCCTGAAAGTGCATTTAAAGCAATAAAAACTCAAAATGAGTGTCACGCCTAAACCAAAGTACTTATGCACACATTTCAACATGTATTTAGTTCAGGTTGACCTCCTGAAGCCTAAATCACCATTAATTTGACTACACAACTTATTCCTATGAAGATACATTCAAAGTAAAAAAACGGGCTCAACTCGGACTGAAAGTGCATTTAAAGCGATAAAAACTGAAAATGAGTGTCACGCCTAAACCAAAGGACTTATGCACACATTTCAAAATGTATTTAGTTCAGGTTGACCTCCTGAAGCCTAAATGAGCATTAATTTGACTACACAACTCATTCCTATGAAGGTACATTCAAAGTCACAAAACGGGCTCAACTCGGACTGAAAGTGCATTTAAAGCAATAAAAACTGAAAATGAGTGTCACGCCTAAACCAAAGGACTTATGCACACATTTCAACATGTATTTAGTTCAGGTTGACCTCCTGAAGCCTAAATGAGCATTAATTTGACTACACAACTTATTCCTATGAAGATACATTCAAAGTAAAAAAACGGGCTCAACTCGGACTGAAAGTGCATTTAAAGCAATAAAAACTGAAAATGAGTGTCACGCCTAAACCAAAGGACTTATGCACACATTTCAACATGTATTTAGTTCAGGTTGACGTCCTGAAGCCTAAATGAGCATTAATTTGACTACACAACTTATTCCTATGAAGATACATTCAAAGTAAAAAAACGTGCTCTACTGGGCCTGAAAATGCATTTAAAGCAATAAAAACTCAAAATGAGTGTCACGCCTAAACCAAAGGCCTTATGCACACATTTCAACATGTATTTAGTTCAGGTTGCCCTCCTGAAGCCTAAATGAGCATTAATTTGACTACACAACTCATTCCTATGAAGGAACATTCAAAGTAAAAAAACGGGCTCAACTCGGACTGAAAGTACATTTAAAGTAATAAAAACTGAAAATGAGTGTCACGCCTAAACCAAAGGACTTATGCACACATTTCAACATGTATTTAGTTCAGGTTGACCTCCTGAAGCCTAAATGAGCATTAATTTACCTACACAACTCATTCCTATGAAGATACATTCAAAGTCACAAAACGGGCTCAACTCGGACTGAAAGTGCATTTAAAGCAATAAAAACTCAAAATGAGTGTCACGCCTAAACCAAAGGACTTATGCACACATTTCAACATGTATTTAGTTCAGGTTGACCTCCTGAAGCCTAAATGAGCATTAATTTGACTACACAACTCATTCCTATGAAGGTACATTCAAAGTCACAAAACGTGCTCAACTAGGCCTGAAAGTGCATTTAAAGCAATAAAAACTCAAAATGAGTGTCACGCCTAAACCAATGGACTTATGCACACATTTCAACATGTATTTAGTTCAGGTTGACATTCTGAAGCCTAAATGAGCATTAATTTGACTACACAACTTATTCCTATGAAGATACATTCAAAGTAAAAAAACGGGCTCAACTCGGACTGAAAGTGCATTTAAAGCAATAAAAACTGAAAATGAGTGTCACGCCTAAACCAAAGGACTTATGCACACATTTCAAAATGTATTTAGTTCAGGTTGACCTCCTGAAGCCTAAATGAGCATTAATTTGACTACACAACTCATTCCTATGAAGGTACATTCAAAGTCACAAAACGGGCTCAACTCGGACTGAAAGTGCATTTAAAGCAATAAAAACTGAAAATGAGTGTCACGCCTAAACCAAAGGACTTATGCACACATTTCAACATGTATTTAGTTCAGGTTGACCTCCTGAAGCCTAAATGAGCATTAATTTGACTACACAACTCATTCCTATGAAGGTACATTCAAAGTCACAAAACGTGCTCAACTAGGCCTGAAAGTGCATTTAAAGAAATAAAAACTCCAAATGAGTGTCACGCCTAAACCAAAGGACTTATGCACACATTTCAACATGTATTTAGTTCAGGTTGACCTCCTGAAGCCTAAATCACCATTAATTTGACTACACAACTTATTCCTATGAAGATACATTCAAAGTAAAAAAACGGGCTCAACTCGGACTGAAAGTGCATTTAAAGCAATAAAAACTGAAAATGAGTGTCACGCCTAAACCAAAGGACTTATGCACACATTTCAACATGTATTTAGTTCAGGTTGACGTCCTGAAGCCTAAATGAGCATTAATTTGACTACACAACTTATTCCTATGAAGATACATTCAAAGTAAAAAAACGTGCTCTACTGGGCCTGAAAATGCATTTAAAGCAATAAAAACTCAAAATGAGTGTCACGCCTAAACCAAAGGCCTTATGCACACATTTCAACATGTATTTAGTTCAGGTTGCCCTCCTGAAGCCTAAATGAGCATTAATTTGACTACACAACTCATTCCTATGAAGGAACATTCAAAGTAAAAAAACGGGCTCAACTCGGACTGAAAGTACATTTAAAGCAATAAAAACTGAAAATGAGTGTCACGCCTAAACCAAAGGACTTATGCACACATTTCAACATGTATTTAGTTCAGGTTGACCTCCTGAAGCCTAAATGAGCATTAATTTACCTACACAACTCATTCCTATGAAGATACATTCAAAGTCACAAAACGGGCTCAACTCGGACTGAAAGTGCATTTAAAGCAATAAAAACTCAAAATGAGTGTCACGCCTAAACCAAAGGACTTATGCACACATTTCAACATGTATTTAGTTCAGGTTGACGTCCTGAAGCCTAAATGAGCATTAATTTGACTACACAACTTATTCCTATGAAGATACATTCAAAGTAAAAAAACGTGCTCTACTCGGCCTGAAAATGCATTTAAAGCAATAAAAACTCAAAATGAGTGTCACGCCTAAACCAAAGGACTTATGCACACATTACAACATGTATTTAGTTCAGGTTGACATCCTGAAGCCTAAATGAGCATTAATTTGACTACACAACTCATTCCTATGAAGGAACATTCAAAGTAAAAAAACGGGCTCAACTCGGACTGAAAGTACATTTAAAGCAATAAAAACTGAAAATGAGTGTCACGCCTAAACCAAAGGACTTATGCACACATTTCAACATGTATTTAGTTCAGGTTGACCTCCTGAAGCCTAAATGAGCATTAATTTGACTACACAACTCATTCCTATGAAGGTACATTCAAAGTCACAAAACGTGCTAACTAGGCCTGAAAGTGCATTTAAAGCAATAAAAACTCAAAATGAGTGTCACGCCTAAACCAATGGACTTATGCACACATTTCAACATGTATTTAGTTCAGGTTGACATTCTGAAGCCTAAATGAGCATTAATTTGACTACACAACTTATTCCTATGAAGATACATTCAAAGTAAAAAAACGGGCTCAACTCGGACTGAAAGTGCATTTAAAGCAATAAAAACTGAAAATGAGTGTCACGCCTAAACCAAAGGACTTATGCACACATTTCAACATGTATTTAGTTCAGGTTGACCTCCTGAAGACTAAATGAGCATTAATTTGACTACACAACTCATTCCTATGAAGGTACATTCAAAGTCACAAAACGGGCTCAACTCGGACTGAAAGTGCATTTAAAGCAATAAAAACTGAAAATGAGTGTCACGCCTAAACCAAAGGACTTATGCACACATTTCAACATGTATTTAGTTCAGGTTGACCTCCTGAAGCCTAAATGAGCATTAATTTGACTACACAACTCATTCCTATGAAGGTACATTCAAAGTCACAAAACGTGCTCTACTAGGCCTGAAAGTGCATTTAAAGCAATAAAAACTCCAAATGAGTGTCACGCCTAAACCAAAGGACTTATGCACACATTTCAACATGTATTTAGTTCAGGTTGACCTCCTGAAGCCTAAATCACCATTAATTTGACTACACAACTTATTCCTATGAAGATACATTCAAAGTAAAAAAACGGGCTCAACTCGGACTGAAAGTGCATTTAAAGCAATAAAAACTGAAAATGAGTGTCACGCCTAAACCAAAGGCCTTATGCACACATTTCAACATGTATTTAGTTCAGGTTGCCCTCCTGAAGCCTAAATGAGCATTAATTTGACTACACAACTCATTCCTATGAAGGAACATTCAATGTAAAAAAAACGGGCTCAACTCGGACTGAAAGTACATTTAAAGCAATAAAAACTGAAAATGAGTGTCACGCCTAAACCAAAGGACTTATGCACACATTTCAACATGTATTTAGTTCAGGTTGACCTCCTGAAGCCTAAATGAGCATTAATTTGACTACACAACTCATTCCTATGAAGGTACATTCAAAGTCACAAAACGGGCTCAACTCGGACTGAAAGTGCATTTAAAGCAATAAAAACTCAAAATGAGTGTCACGCCTAAACCAAAGGACTTATGCACACATTTCAACATGTATTTAGTTCAGGTTGACGTCCTGAAGCCTAAATGAGCATTAATTTGACTACACAACTTATTCCTATGAAGATACATTCAAAGTAAAAAAACGTGCTCTACTCGGCCTGAAAATGCATTTAAAGCAATAAAAACTCAAAATGAGTGTCACGCCTAAACCAAAGGACTTATGCACACATTACAACATGTATTTAGTTCAGGTTGACATCCTGAAGCCTAAATGAGCATTAATTTGACTACACAACTCATTCCTATGAAGGAACATTCAAAGTAAAAAAACGGGCTCAACTCGGACTGAAAGTACATTTAAAGCAATAAAAACTGAAAATGAGTGTCACGCCTAAACCAAAGGACTTATGCACACATTTCAACATGTATTTAGTTCAGGTTGACCTCCTGAAGCCTAAATGAGCATTAATTTGACTACACAACTCATTCCTATGAAGGTACATTCAAAGTCACAAAACGTGCTCAACTAGGCCTGAAAGTGCATTTAAAGCAATAAAAACTCAAAATGAGTGTCACGCCTAAACCAATGGACTTATGCACACATTTCAACATGTATTTAGTTCAGGTTGACATTCTGAAGCCTAAATGAGCATTAATTTGACTACACAACTTATTCCTATGAAGATACATTCAAAGTAAAAAAACGGGCTCAACTCGGACTGAAAGTGCATTTAAAGCAATAAAAACTGAAAATGAGTGTCACGCCTAAACCAAAGGACTTATGCACACATTTCAACATGTATTTAGTTCAGGTTGACCTCCTGAAGACTAAATGAGCATTAATTTGACTACACAACTCATTCCTATGAAGGTACATTCAAAGTCACAAAACGGGCTCAACTCGGACTGAAAGTGCATTTAAAGCAATAAAAACAGAAAATGAGTGTCACGCCTAAACCAAAGGACTTATGCACACATTTCAACATGTATTTAGTTCAGGTTGACCTCCTGAAGCCTAAATGAGCATTAATTTGACTACACAACTCATTCCTATGAAGGTACATTCAAAGTCACAAAACGTGCTCAACTAGGCCTGAAAGTGCATTTAAAGCAATAAAAACTCCAAATGAGTGTCACGCCTAAACCAAAGGACTTATGCACACATTTCAACATGTATTTAGTTCAGGTTGACCTCCTGAAGCCTAAATCACCATTAATTTGACTACACAACTTATTCCTATGAAGATACATTCAAAGTAAAAAAACGGGCTCAACTCGGACTGAAAGTGCATTTAAAGCAATAAAAACTGAAAATGAGTGTCACGCCTAAACCAAAGGACTTATGCACACATTTCAACATGTATTTAGTTCAGGTTGACGTCCTGAAGCCTAAATGAGCATTAATTTGACTACACAACTTATTCCTATGAAGATACATTCAAAGTAAAAAAACGTGCTCTACTGGGCCTGAAAATGCATTTAAAGCAATAAAAACTCAAAATGAGTGTCACGCCTAAACCAAAGGCCTTATGCACACATTTCAACATGTATTTAGTTCAGGTTGCCCTCATGAAGCCTAAATGAGCATTAATTTGACTACACAACTCATTCCTATGAAGGAACATTCAATGTAAAAAAAACGGGCTCAACTCGGACTGAAAGTACATTTAAAGCAATAAAAACTGAAAATGAGTGTCACGCCTAAACCAAAGGACTTATGCACACATTTCAACATGTATTTAGTTCAGGTTGACCTCCTGAAGCCTAAATGAGCATTAATTTGACTACACAACTCATTCCTATGAAGGTACATTCAAAGTCACAAAACGGGCTCAACTCGGACTGAAAGTGCATTTAAAGCAATAAAAACTCAAAATGAGTGTCACGCCTAAACCAAAGGACTTATGCACACATTTCAACATGTATTTAGTTCAGGTTGACGTCCTGAAGCCTAAATGAGCATTAATTTGACTACACAACTTATTCCTATGAAGATACATTCAAAGTAAAAAAACGTGCTCTACTCGGCCTGAAAATGCATTTAAAGCAATAAAAACTCAAAATGAGTGTCACGCCTAAACCAAAGGACTTATGCACACATTACAACATGTATTTAGTTCAGGTTGACATCCTGAAGCCTAAATGAGCATTAATTTGACTACACAACTCATTCCTATGAAGGAACATTCAAAGTAAAAAAACGGGCTCAACTCGGACTGAAAGTACATTTAAAGCAATAAAAACTGAAAATGAGTGTCACGCCTAAACCAAAGGACTTATGCACACATTTCAACATGTATTTAGTTCAGGTTGACCTCCTGAAGCCTAAATGAGCATTAATTTGACTACACAACTCATTCCTATGAAGGTACATTCAAAGTCACAAAACGTGCTCAACTAGGCCTGAAAGTGCATTTAAAGCAATAAAAACTCAAAATGAGTGTCACGCCTAAACCAATGGACTTATGCACACATTTCAACATGTATTTAGTTCAGGTTGACATTCTGAAGCCTAAATGAGCATTAATTTGACTACACAACTTATTCCTATGAAGATACATTCAAAGTAAAAAAACGGGCTCAACTCGGACTGAAAGTGCATTTAAAGCAATAAAAACTGAAAATGAGTGTCACGCCTAAACCAAAGGACTTATGCACACATTTCAACATGTATTTAGTTCAGGTTGACCTCCTGAAGACTAAATGAGCATTAATTTGACTACACAACTCATTCCTATGAAGGTACATTCAAAGTCACAAAACGTGCTCAACTAGGCCTGAAAGTGCATTTAAAGCAATAAAAACTCAAAATGAGTGTCACGCCTAAACCAAAGTACTTATGCACACATTACAACATGTATTTAGTTCAGGTTGACCTCCTGAAGCCTAAATGAGCATTAATTTGACTACACAACTCATTCCTATGAAGGAACATTCAAAGTAAAAAAACGGGCTCAACTCGGACTGAAAGTACATTTAAAGCACTAAAAACTGAAAATGAGTGTCACGCCTAAACCAAAGGACTTATGCACACATTTCAACATGTATTTAGTTCAGGTTGACCTCCTGAAGCCTAAATGAGCATTAATTTGACTACACAACTCATTCCTATGAAGGTACATTCAAAGTCACAAAACGTGCTCAACTAGGCCTGAAAGTGCATTTAAAGCAATAAAAACTCAAAATGAGTGTCACGCCTAAACCAAAGGACTTATGCACACATTTCAACATGTATTTAGTTCAGGTTGACATTCTGAAGCCTAAATGAGCATTAATTTGACTACACAACTTATTCCTATGAAGATACATTCAAAGTAAAATAACGGGCTCAACTCGGACTGAAAGTGCATTTAAAGCAAAAAAAACTGAAAATGAGTGTCACGCCTAAACCAAAGGACTTATGCACACATTTCAACATGTATTTAGTTCAGGTTGACCTCCTGAAGCCTAAATGAGCATTAATTTGACTACACAACTCATTCCTATGAAGGAACATTCAAAGTAAAAAAACGGGCTCAACTCGGACTGAAAGTGCATTTAAAGCAATAAAAACTCAAAATGAGTGTCACGCCTAAACCAAAGGACTTATGCACACATTTCAACATGTATTTAGTTCAGGTTGACCTCCTGAAGCCTAAATGAGCATTAATTTGACTACACAACTCATTCCTATGAAGGAACATTCAAAGTAAAAAAAACGGGCTCAACTCGGACTGAAAGTACATTTAAAGCAATAAAAACTGAAAATGAGTGTCACGCCTAAACCAAAGGACTTATGCACACATTTCAACATGTATTTAGTTCAGGTTGACCTCCTGAAGCCTAAATGAGCATTAATTTGACTACACAACTCATTCCTATGAAGGTACATTCAAAGTCACAAAACGGGCTCAACTCGGACTGAAAGTGCATTTAAAGCAATAAAAACTGAAAATGAGTGTCACGCCTAAACCAAAGGACTTATGCACACATTTCAACATGTATTTAGTTCAGGTTGACGTCCTGAAGCCTAAATGAGCATTAATTTGACTACACAACTTATTCCTATGAAGATACATTCAAAGTAAAAAAACGTGCTCTACTGGGCCTGAAAATGCATTTAAAGCAATAAAAACTCAAAATGAGTGTCACGCCTAAACCAAAGGCCTTATGCACACATTTCAACATGTATTTAGTTCAGGTTGCCCTCCTGAAGCCTAAATGAGCATTAATTTGACTACACAACTCATTCCTATGAAGGAACATTCAAAGTAAAAAAACGGGCTCAACTCGGACTGAAAGTACATCTAAAGCAATAAAAACTGAAAATGAGTGTCACGCCTAAACCAAAGGACTTATGCACACATTTCAACATGTATTTAGTTCAGGTTGACCTCCTGAAGCCTAAATGAGCATTAATTTGACTACACAACTCATTCCTATGAAGGTACATTCAAAGTCACAAAACGTGCTCAACTAGGCCTGAAAGTGCATTTAAAGCAATAAAAACTCAAAATGAGTGTCACGCCTAAACCAAAGGACTTATGCACACATTTCAACATGTATTTAGTTCAGGTTGACATTCTGAAGCCTAAATGAGCATTAATTTGACTACACAACTTATTCCTATGAAGATACATTCAAAGTAAAAAAACGGGCTCAACTCGGACTGAAAGTGCATTTAAAGCAATAAAAACTGAAAATGAGTGTCACGCCTAAACCAAAGGACTTATGCACACATTTCAACATGTATTTAGTTCAGGTTGACCTCCTGAAGCCTAAATGAGCATTAATTTGACTACACAACTCATTCCTATGAAGGTACATTCAAAGTCACAAAACGTGCTCAACTAGGCCTGAAAGTGCATTTAAAGCAATAAAAACTCAAAATGAGTGTCACGCCTAAACCAAAGGACTTATGCACACATTTCAACATGTATTTAGTTCAGGTTGACCTCCTGAAGCCTAAATGAGCATTAATTTGACTACACAACTCATTCCTATGAAGGTACATTCAAAGTCACAAAACGGGCTCAACTCGGACTGAAAGTACATTTAAAGCAATAAAAACTCAAAATGAGTGTCACGCCTAAACCAATGGACTTATGCACACATTTCAACATGTATTTAGTTCAGGTTGACATTCTGAAGCCTAAATGAGCATTAATTTGACTACACAACTTATTCCTATGAAGATACATTCAAAGTAAAAAAACGGACTCAACTCGGACTGAAAGTGCATTTAAAGCAATAAAAACTGAAAATGAGTGTCACGCCTAAACCAAAGGACTTATGCACACATTTCAACATGTATTTAGTTCAGGTTGACCTCCTGAAGCCTAAATGAGCATTAATTTGACTACACAACTCATTCCTATGAAGGAACATTCAAAGTAAAAAAACGGGCTCAACTCGGACTGAAAGTACATTTAAAGCACTAAAAACTGAAAATGAGTGTCACGCCTAAACCAAAGGACTTATGCACACATTTCAACATGTATTTAGTTCAGGTTGACCTCCTGAAGACTAAATGAGCATTAATTTGACTACACAACTCATTCCTATGAAGGTACATTCAAAGTCACAAAACGTGCTCAACTAGGCCTGAAAGTGCATTTAAAGCAATAAAAACTCAAAATGAGTGTCACGCCTAAAACAAAGTACTTATGCACACATTACATGTATTTAGTTCAGGTTGACCTCCTGAAGCCTAAATGAGCATTAATTTGACTACACAACTCATTCCTATGAAGGAACATTCAAAGTAAAAAAACGGGCTCAACTCGGACTGAAAGTACATTTAAAGCACTAAAAACTGAAAATGAGTGTCACGCCTAAACCAAAGGACTTATGCACACATTTCAACATGTATTTAGTTCAGGTTGACCTCCTGAAGCCTAAATGAGCATTAATTTGACTACACAACTCATTCCTATGAAGGTACATTCAAAGTCACAAAACGTGCTCAACTAGGCCTGAAAGTGCATTTAAAGCAATAAAAACTCAAAATGAGTGTCACGCCTAAACCAAAGGACTTATGCACACATTTCAACATGTATTTAGTTCAGGTTGACCTCCTGAAGCCTAAATGAGCATTAATTTGACTACACAACTCATTCCTATGAAGATACATTCAAAGTAAAAAAACGGGCTCAACTCGGACTGAAAGTGCATTTAAAGCAATAAAAACTGAAAATGAGTGTCACGCCTAAACCAAAGGACTTATGCACACATTTCAACATGTATTTAGTTCAGGTTGACCTCCTGAAGCCTAAATGAGCATTAATTTGACTACACAACTCATTCCTATGAAGGTACATTCAAACTCACAAAACGTGCTCAACTAGGCCTGAAAGTGCATTTAAAGCAATAAAAACTCAAAATGAGTGTCACGCCTAAACCAAAGGACTTATGCACACATTTCAACATGTATTTAGTTCAGGTTACCTCCTGAAGCCTAAATCACCATTAATTTGACTACACAACTTATTCCTATGAAGATACATTCAAAGTAAAAAAACGGGCTCAACTCGGACTGAAAGTGCATTTAAAGCAAAAAAAACTGAAAATGAGTGTCACGCCTAAACCAAAGGACTTATGCACACATTTCAACATGTATTTAGTTCAGGTTGACCTCCTGAAGCCTAAATGAGCATTAATTTGACTACACAACTCATTCCTATGAAGGAACATTCAAAGTAAAAAAACGGGCTCAACTCGGACTGAAAGTGCATTTAAAGCAATAAAAACTCAAAATGAGTGTCACGCCTAAACCAAAGGACTTATGCACACATTTCAACATGTATTTAGTTCAGGTTGACCTCCTGAAGCCTAAATGAGCATTAATTTGACTACACAACTCATTCCTATGAAGGAACATTC
Organism: Hippocampus zosterae; assembly: GCF_025434085.1. Classification (NCBI taxonomy): domain Eukaryota; kingdom Metazoa; phylum Chordata; class Actinopteri; order Syngnathiformes; family Syngnathidae; genus Hippocampus; species Hippocampus zosterae. Next base: position 24,093,766 of record NC_067461.1, on the reverse strand, counting down.
AAAGTAAAAAAACGGGCTCAACTCGGACTGAAAGTACATTTAAAGCAATAAAAACTGAAAATGAGTGTCACGCCTAAACCAAAGGACTTATGAACACATTTCAACATGTATTTAGTTCAGGTTGACCTCCTGAAGCCTAAATGAGCATTAATTTGACTACACAACTCATTCCTATGAAGGTACATTCAAAGTCACAAAACGGGCTCAACTCGGACTGAAAGTGCATTTAAAGCAATAAAAACTGAAAATGAGTGTCACGCTTAAACCAAAGGACTTATGCACACATTTCAACATGTATTTAGTTCAGGTTGACCTCCTGAAGCCTAAATGAGCATTAATTTGACTACACAACTCATTCCTATGAAGGTACATTCAAAGTCACAAAACGTGCTCAACTAGGCCTGAAAGTGCATTTAAAGCAATAAAAACTCAAAATGAGTGTCACGCCTAAACCAAAGGACTTATGCACACATTTCAACATGTATTTAGTTCAGGTTGACCTCCTGAAGCCTAAATGAGCATTAATTTGACTACACAACTCATTCCTATGAAGGTACATTCAAAGTCACAAAACGTGCTCAACTAGGCCTGAAAGTGCATTTAAAGCAATAAAAACTCAAAATGAGTGTCACGCCTAAACCAAAGGACTTAAGCACACATTTCAACATGTATTTAGTTCAGGTTGACCTCCTGAAGCCTAAATCACCATTAATTTGACTACACAACTTATTCCTATGAAGATACATTCAAAGTAAAAAAACGGGCTCAACTCGGACTGAAAGTGCATTTAAAGCAATAAAAACTCAAAATGAGTGTCACGCCTAAACCAAAGGACTTATGCACACATTTCAACATGTATTTAGTTCAGGTTGACATTCTGAAGCCTAAATGAGCATTAATTTGACTACACAACTCATTCCTATGAAGGAACATTCAAAGTAAAAAAACGGGCTCAACTCGGACTGAAAGTACATTTAAAGCAATAAAAACTGAAAATGAGTGTCACGCCTAAACCAAAGGACTTATGCACACATTTCAACATGTATTTAGTTCAGGTTGACCTCCTGAAGCCTAAATGAGCATTAATTTGACTACACAACTCATTCCTATGAAGGAACATTCAAAGTAAAAAAACGGGCTCAACTCGGACTGAAAGTGCATTTAAAGCAATAAAATCTCAAAATGAGTGTCACGCCTAAACCAAAGGACTTATGCACACATTTCAACATGTATTTAGTCCAGGTTGACGTCCTGAAGCCCAAATGAGCATTAATTTGACTACACAACTCATTCCTATGAAGGAACATTCAAAGTAAAAAAACGGGCTCAACTCGGACTGAAAGTGCATTTAAAGCAATAAAAACTGAAAATGAGTGTCACGCCTAAACCAAAGGACTTATGCACACATTTCAACATGTATTTAGTTCAGGTTGACCTCCTGAAGACTAAATGAGCATTAATTTGACTACACAACTCATTCCTATGAAGGTACATTCAAAGTCACAAAACGTGCTCAACTAGGCCTGAAAGTGCATTTAAAGCAATAAAAACTCAAAATGAGTGTCACGCCTAAACCAAAGTACTTATGCACACATTACAACATGTATTTAGTTCAGGTTGACCTCCTGAAGCCTAAATGAGCATTAATTTGACTACACAACTCATTCCTATGAAGGAACATTCAAAGTAAAAAAACGGGCTCAACTCGGACTGAAAGTACATTTAAAGCACTAAAAACTGAAAATGAGTGTCACGCCTAAACCAAAGGACTTATGCACACATTTCAACATGTATTTAGTTCAGGTTGACCTCCTGAAGCCTAAATGAGCATTAATTTGACTACACAACTCATTCCTATGAAGGTACATTCAAAGTCACAAAACGTGCTCAACTAGGCCTGAAAGTGCATTTAAAGCAATAAAAACTCAAAATGAGTGTCACGCCTAAACCAAAGGACTTATGCACACATTTCAACATGTATTTAGTTCAGGTTGACATTCTGAAGCCTAAATGAGCATTAATTTGACTACACAACTTATTCCTATGAAGATACATTCAAAGTAAAATAACGGGCTCAACTCGGACTGAAAGTGCATTTAAAGCAAAAAAAACTGAAAATGAGTGTCACGCCTAAACCAAAGGACTTATGCACACATTTCAACATGTATTTAGTTCAGGTTGACCTCCTGAAGCCTAAATGAGCATTAATTTGACTACACAACTCATTCCTATGAAGGAACATTCAAAGTAAAAAAACGGGCTCAACTCGGACTGAAAGTGCATTTAAAGCAATAAAAACTCAAAATGAGTGTCACGCCTAAACCAAAGGACTTATGCACACATTTCAACATGTATTTAGTTCAGGTTGACCTCCTGAAGCCTAAATGAGCATTAATTTGACTACACAACTCATTCCTATGAAGGAACATTCAAAGTAAAAAAAACGGGCTCAACTCGGACTGAAAGTACATTTAAAGCAATAAAAACTGAAAATGAGTGTCACGCCTAAACCAAAGGACTTATGCACACATTTCAACATGTATTTAGTTCAGGTTGACCTCCTGAAGCCTAAATGAGCATTAATTTGACTACACAACTCATTCCTATGAAGGTACATTCAAAGTCACAAAACGGGCTCAACTCGGACTGAAAGTGCATTTAAAGCAATAAAAACTGAAAATGAGTGTCACGCCTAAACCAAAGGACTTATGCACACATTTCAACATGTATTTAGTTCAGGTTGACGTCCTGAAGCCTAAATGAGCATTAATTTGACTACACAACTTATTCCTATGAAGATACATTCAAAGTAAAAAAACGTGCTCTACTGGGCCTGAAAATGCATTTAAAGCAATAAAAACTCAAAATGAGTGTCACGCCTAAACCAAAGGCCTTATGCACACATTTCAACATGTATTTAGTTCAGGTTGCCCTCCTGAAGCCTAAATGAGCATTAATTTGACTACACAACTCATTCCTATGAAGGAACATTCAAAGTAAAAAAACGGGCTCAACTCGGACTGAAAGTACATCTAAAGCAATAAAAACTGAAAATGAGTGTCACGCCTAAACCAAAGGACTTATGCACACATTTCAACATGTATTTAGTTCAGGTTGACCTCCTGAAGCCTAAATGAGCATTAATTTGACTACACAACTCATTCCTATGAAGGTACATTCAAAGTCACAAAACGTGCTCAACTAGGCCTGAAAGTGCATTTAAAGCAATAAAAACTCAAAATGAGTGTCACGCCTAAACCAAAGGACTTATGCACACATTTCAACATGTATTTAGTTCAGGTTGACATTCTGAAGCCTAAATGAGCATTAATTTGACTACACAACTTATTCCTATGAAGATACATTCAAAGTAAAAAAACGGGCTCAACTCGGACTGAAAGTGCATTTAAAGCAATAAAAACTGAAAATGAGTGTCACGCCTAAACCAAAGGACTTATGCACACATTTCAACATGTATTTAGTTCAGGTTGACCTCCTGAAGCCTAAATGAGCATTAATTTGACTACACAACTCATTCCTATGAAGGTACATTCAAAGTCACAAAACGTGCTCAACTAGGCCTGAAAGTGCATTTAAAGCAATAAAAACTCAAAATGAGTGTCACGCCTAAACCAAAGGACTTATGCACACATTTCAACATGTATTTAGTTCAGGTTGACCTCCTGAAGCCTAAATGAGCATTAATTTGACTACACAACTCATTCCTATGAAGGTACATTCAAAGTCACAAAACGGGCTCAACTCGGACTGAAAGTACATTTAAAGCAATAAAAACTCAAAATGAGTGTCACGCCTAAACCAATGGACTTATGCACACATTTCAACATGTATTTAGTTCAGGTTGACATTCTGAAGCCTAAATGAGCATTAATTTGACTACACAACTTATTCCTATGAAGATACATTCAAAGTAAAAAAACGGACTCAACTCGGACTGAAAGTGCATTTAAAGCAATAAAAACTGAAAATGAGTGTCACGCCTAAACCAAAGGACTTATGCACACATTTCAACATGTATTTAGTTCAGGTTGACCTCCTGAAGCCTAAATGAGCATTAATTTGACTACACAACTCATTCCTATGAAGGAACATTCAAAGTAAAAAAACGGGCTCAACTCGGACTGAAAGTACATTTAAAGCACTAAAAACTGAAAATGAGTGTCACGCCTAAACCAAAGGACTTATGCACACATTTCAACATGTATTTAGTTCAGGTTGACCTCCTGAAGACTAAATGAGCATTAATTTGACTACACAACTCATTCCTATGAAGGTACATTCAAAGTCACAAAACGTGCTCAACTAGGCCTGAAAGTGCATTTAAAGCAATAAAAACTCAAAATGAGTGTCACGCCTAAAACAAAGTACTTATGCACACATTACATGTATTTAGTTCAGGTTGACCTCCTGAAGCCTAAATGAGCATTAATTTGACTACACAACTCATTCCTATGAAGGAACATTCAAAGTAAAAAAACGGGCTCAACTCGGACTGAAAGTACATTTAAAGCACTAAAAACTGAAAATGAGTGTCACGCCTAAACCAAAGGACTTATGCACACATTTCAACATGTATTTAGTTCAGGTTGACCTCCTGAAGCCTAAATGAGCATTAATTTGACTACACAACTCATTCCTATGAAGGTACATTCAAAGTCACAAAACGTGCTCAACTAGGCCTGAAAGTGCATTTAAAGCAATAAAAACTCAAAATGAGTGTCACGCCTAAACCAAAGGACTTATGCACACATTTCAACATGTATTTAGTTCAGGTTGACCTCCTGAAGCCTAAATGAGCATTAATTTGACTACACAACTCATTCCTATGAAGATACATTCAAAGTAAAAAAACGGGCTCAACTCGGACTGAAAGTGCATTTAAAGCAATAAAAACTGAAAATGAGTGTCACGCCTAAACCAAAGGACTTATGCACACATTTCAACATGTATTTAGTTCAGGTTGACCTCCTGAAGCCTAAATGAGCATTAATTTGACTACACAACTCATTCCTATGAAGGTACATTCAAACTCACAAAACGTGCTCAACTAGGCCTGAAAGTGCATTTAAAGCAATAAAAACTCAAAATGAGTGTCACGCCTAAACCAAAGGACTTATGCACACATTTCAACATGTATTTAGTTCAGGTTACCTCCTGAAGCCTAAATCACCATTAATTTGACTACACAACTTATTCCTATGAAGATACATTCAAAGTAAAAAAACGGGCTCAACTCGGACTGAAAGTGCATTTAAAGCAAAAAAAACTGAAAATGAGTGTCACGCCTAAACCAAAGGACTTATGCACACATTTCAACATGTATTTAGTTCAGGTTGACCTCCTGAAGCCTAAATGAGCATTAATTTGACTACACAACTCATTCCTATGAAGGAACATTCAAAGTAAAAAAACGGGCTCAACTCGGACTGAAAGTGCATTTAAAGCAATAAAAACTCAAAATGAGTGTCACGCCTAAACCAAAGGACTTATGCACACATTTCAACATGTATTTAGTTCAGGTTGACCTCCTGAAGCCTAAATGAGCATTAATTTGACTACACAACTCATTCCTATGAAGGAACATTCAAAGTAAAAAAACGGGCTCAACTCGGACTGAAAGTACATTTAAAGCAATAAAAACTGAAAATGAGTGTCACGCCTAAACCAAAGGACTTATGAACACATTTCAACATGTATTTAGTTCAGGTTGACCTCCTGAAGCCTAAATGAGCATTAATTTGACTACACAACTCATTCCTATGAAGGTACATTCAAAGTCACAAAACGGGCTCAACTCGGACTGAAAGTGCATTTAAAGCAATAAAAACTGAAAATGAGTGTCACGCTTAAACCAAAGGACTTATGCACACATTTCAACATGTATTTAGTTCAGGTTGACCTCCTGAAGCCTAAATGAGCATTAATTTGACTACACAACTCATTCCTATGAAGGTACATTCAAAGTCACAAAACGTGCTCAACTAGGCCTGAAAGTGCATTTAAAGCAATAAAAACTCAAAATGAGTGTCACGCCTAAACCAAAGGACTTATGCACACATTTCAACATGTATTTAGTTCAGGTTGACCTCCTGAAGCCTAGATCGCCATTAATTTGACTACACAACTTATCCCTATGAAGATACATTCAAAGTAAAAAAACGGGCTCAACTCGGACTGAAAGTGCATTTAAAGCAATAAAAACTGAAAATGAGTGTCACGCCTAAACCAAAGGACTTATGCACACATTTCAACATGTATTTAGTTCAGGTTGACGTCCTGAAGCCTAAATGAGCATTAATTTGACTACACAACTTATTCCTATGAAGATACATTCAAAGTAAAAAAACGTGCTCTACTCGGCCTGAAAATGCATTTAAAGCAATAAAAACTCAAAATGAGTGTCACGCCTAAACCAAAGGCCTTATGCACACATTTCAACATGTATTTAGTTCAGGTTGACCTCCTGAAGCCTAAATGAGCATTAATTTGACTACACAACTCATTCCTATGAAGGTACATTCAAAGTCACAAAACGTGCTCAACTAGGCCTGAAAGTGCATTTAAAGCAATAAAAACTCAAAATGAGTGTCACGCCTAAACCAAAGGACTTAAGCACACATTTCAACATGTATTTAGTTCAGGTTGACCTCCTGAAGCCTAAATCACCATTAATTTGACTACACAACTTATTCCTATGAAGATACATTCAAAGTAAAAAAACGGGCTCAACTCGGACTGAAAGTGCATTTAAAGCAATAAAAACTCAAAATGAGTGTCACGCCTAAACCAAAGGACTTATGCACACATTTCAACATGTATTTAGTTCAGGTTGACATTCTGAAGCCTAAATGAGCATTAATTTGACTACACAACTCATTCCTATGAAGGAACATTCAAAGTAAAAAAACGGGCTCAACTCGGACTGAAAGTACATTTAAAGCAATAAAAACTGAAAATGAGTGTCACGCCTAAACCAAAGGACTTATGCACACATTTCAACATGTATTTAGTTCAGGTTGACCTCCTGAAGCCTAAATGAGCATTAATTTGACTACACAACTCATTCCTATGAAGGAACATTCAAAGTAAAAAAACGGGCTCAACTCGGACTGAAAGTGCATTTAAAGCAATAAAATCTCAAAATGAGTGTCACGCCTAAACCAAAGGACTTATGCACACATTTCAACATGTATTTAGTCCAGGTTGACGTCCTGAAGCCTAAATGAGCATTAATTTGACTACACAACTCATTCCTATGAAGGAACATTCAAAGTAAAAAAACGGGCTCAACTCGGACTGAAAGTGCATTTAAAGCAATAAAAACTGAAAATGAGTGTCACGCCTAAACCAAAGGATTTATACACACATTTCAACATGTATTTAGTTCAGGTTGACATTCTGAAGCCTAAATGAGCATTATTTTGTCTATACAACTCATTCCTATGAAGGTACATTCAAAGTCACAAAACGTGCTCAACTAGGCCTGAAAGTGCATTTAAAGCAATAAAATCTCAAAATGAGTTTCACGCCTAAATCAAAGGACTTATGCACACATTTCAACATGTATTTAGTTTAGGTTGATCTCCTGAAGCCTAAATGAGCATTAATTTGACTACACAACTTATTCCTATGAAGGAACATTCAAAGTAAAAAAACGGGCTCAATTCGGACTGAAAGTGCATTTAAAGCAATAAAAACTGAAAATGAGTGTCACGCCTAAACCAAAGGACTTATGCACACATTTCAACATGTATTTAGTTCAGGTTGACCTCCTGAAGCCTAAATCACCATTAATTTGACTACACAACTTATTCCTATGAAGATACATTCAAAGTAAAAAAACGGGCTCAACTCGGACTGAAAGTGCATTTAAAGCATTAAAAACTCAAAATGAGTGTCACGCCTAAACCAAAGGACTTATGCGCACATTTAAACATGTATTTAGTTCAGGTTGACGTCCTGAAGCCTAAATGAGCATTAATTTGACTACACAACTTATTCCTATGAAGATACATTCAAAGTAAAAAAACGTGCTCTACTCGGCCCGAAAATGCATTTAAAGCAATAAAAACTCAAAATGAGTGTCACGCCTAAACCAAAGGCCTTATGCACACATTTCAACATGTATTTAGTTCAGGTTGACCTCCTGAAGCCTAAATGAGCATTAATTTGACTACACAACTCATTCCTATGAAGGAACATTCAAAGTAAAAAAACGGGCTCAACTCGGACTGAAAGTGCATTTAAAGCAATAAAAACTGAAAATGAGTGTCACGCCAAAACCAAAGGACTTATGCACACATTTCAACATGTATTTAGTTCAGGTTGACCTCCTGAAGCCTAAATGAGCATTTATTTGACTACACAACTCATTCCTATGAAGGTACATTCAAAGTCACAAAACGTGCTCAACTAGGCCTGAAAGTGCATTTAAAGCAATAAAAACTCAAAATGAGTGTCACACCTAAACCAAAGGATTTATGCACACATTTCAACATGTATTTTGTTCAGGTTGACCTCCTGAAGCCTAAATGAGCATTTATTTGACTACACAACTCATTCCTATGAAGGTACATTCAAAGTCACAAAACGTGCTCAACGAGGCCTGAAAGTGCATTTAAAGCAATAAAAACTGAAAATGAGTGTCACGCCTAAACCAAAGGACTTATGCACACATTTCAACATGTATTTAGTTCAGGTTGACCTCCTGAAGCCTAAATCACCATTAATTTGACTACACAACTTAATCCTATGAAGATACATTCAAAGTAAAAAAACGGGCTCAACTCGGACTGAAAGTGCATTTAAAGCAATAAAAACTGAAAATGAGTGTCACGCCTAAACCAAAGGACTTATGCACACATTTCAACATGTATTTAGTTCAGGTTGACCTCCTGAAGCCTAAATGAGCATTAATTTGACTACACAACTCATTCCTATGAAGGTACATTCAAAGTCACAAAACGTGCTCAACTAGGCCTGAAAGTGCATTTAAAGCAATAAAAACTCAAAATGAGTGTCACGCCTAAACCAAAGGTCTTATGCACACATTTCAACATGTATTTAGTTCAGGTTGACATTCTGAAGCCTAAATGAGCATTAATTTGACTACACAACTTATTCCTATGAAGATACATTCAAAGTAAAAAAACGGCTCAACTCGGACTGAAAGTGCATTTAAAGCAATAAAAACTGAAAATGAGTGTCACGCCTAAACCAAAGGACTTATGCACACATTTCAACATGTATTTAGTTCAGGTTGACCTCCTGAAGCCTAAATGAGCATTTATTTGACTACACAACTCATTCCTATGAAGGTACATTCAAAGTCACAAAACGTGCTCAACTAGGCCTGAAAGTGCATTTAAAGCAATAAAAACTCAAAATGAGTGTCACGCCTAAACCAAAGGACTTATGCACACATTTCAACATGTATTTAGTTCAGGTTGACCTCCTGAAGCCTAAATCACCATTAATTTGATCACACAACTCATTCCTATGAAGATACATTCAAACTCAGAAACGTGCTCTACTCGGCCTGAAAATGCATTTAAAGCAATAAAAACTCAAAATGAGTGTCACACCTAAACCAAAGGATTTTTGCACACATTTCAACATGTATTTAGTTCAGGTTGACCTCCTGAAGCCTAAATGAGCATTAATTTGACTACACAACTCATTCCTATGAAGGTACATTCAAAGTCACAAAACGTGCTCAACTAGGCCTGAAAGTGCATTTAAAGCAATAAAAACTCAAAATGAGTGTCACGCCTAAACCAAAGGACTTATGCACACATTTCAACATGTATTTAGTTCAGGTTGACCTCCTGAAGCCTAAATCACCATTAATTTGACTACACAACTTATTCCTATGAAGATACATTCAAAGTAAAAAAACGGGCTCAACTCGGACTGAAAGTGCATTTAAAGCAATAAAAACTGAAAATGAGTGTCACGCCTAAACCAAACGACTTATGCACACATTTCAACATGTATTTAGTTCAGGTTGACCTCCTGAAGCCTAAATGAGCATTAATTTGACTACACAACTTATTCCTATGAAGGTACATTCAAAGTCACAAAACGTGCTCAACTAGGCCTGAAAGTGCATTTAAAGCAATAATAACTCAAAATGAGTGTCACGCCTAAACCAAAGGACTTATGCACACATTTCAACATGTATTTAGTTCAGGTTGACGTCCTGAAGCCTAAATGAGCATTAATTTGACTACACAACTTATTCCTATGAAGATACATTCAATGTAAAAAAACGTGCTCTACTCGGCCTGAAAATGCATTTAAAGCAATAAAAACTCAAAATGAGTGTCACGCCTAAACCAAAGGTCTTATGCACACATTTCAACATGTATTTAGTTCAGGTTGACCTCCTGAAGCCTAAATGAGCATTAATTTGACTACACAACTCATTCCTATGAAGGAACATTCAAAGTAAAAAAACGGGCTCAACTCGGACTGAAAGTGCATTTAAAGCAATAAAAACTGAAAATGAGTGTCACGCCAAAACCAAAGGACTTATGCACACATTTCAACATGTATTTAGTTCAGGTTGACCTCCTGAAGCCTAAATGAGCATTTATTTGACTACACAACTCATTCCTATGAAGGTACATTCAAAGTCACAAAACGTGCTCAACTAGGCCTGAAAGTGCATTTAAAGCAATAAAAACTCAAAATGAGTGTCACGCCTAAACCAAAGGACTTATGCACACATTTCAACATGTATTTAGTTCAGGTTGACCTCCTGAAGCCTAAATGAGCATTAATTTGACTACACAACTCATTCCTATGAAGGTACATTCAAAGTCACAAAACGTGCTCAACTAGGCCTGAAAGTGCATTTAAAGCAATAAAAACTCAAAATGAGTGTCACGCCTAAACCAAAGGACTTATGCACACATTTCAACATGTATTTAGTTCAGGTTGACATTCTGAAGCCTAAATGAGCATTAATTTGACTACACAACTTATTCCTATGAAGATACATTCAATGTAAAAAAACGTGCTCTACTCGGCCTGAAAATGCATTTAAAGCAATAAAAACTCAAAATGAGTGTCACGCCTAAACCAAAGGTCTTATGCACACATTTCAACATGTATTTAGTTCAGGTTGACCTCCTGAAGCCTAAATGAGCATTAATTTGACTACACAACTCATTCCTATGAAGGAACATTCAAAGTAAAAAAACGGGCTCAACTCGGACTGAAAGTGCATTTAAAGCAATAAAAACTGAAAATGAGTGTCACGCCAAAACCAAAGGACTTATGCACACATTTCAACATGTATTTAGTTCAGGTTGACCTCCTGAAGCCTAAATGAGCATTTATTTGACTACACAACTCATTCCTATGAAGGTACATTCAAAGTCACAAAACGTGCTCAACTAGGCCTGAAAGTGCATTTAAAGCAATAAAAACTCAAAATGAGTGTCACGCCTAAACCAAAGGACTTATGCACACATTTCAACATGTATTTAGTTCAGGTTGACCTCCTGAAGCCTAAATGAGCATTAATTTGACTACACAACTCATTCCTATGAAGGTACATTCAAAGTCACAAAACGTGCTCAACTAGGCCTGAAAGTGCATTTAAAGCAATAAAAACTCAAAATGAGTGTCACGCCTAAACCAAAGGACTTATGCACACATTTCAACATGTATTTAGTTCAGGTTGACCTCCTGAAGCCTAAATCACCATTAATTTGACTACACAACTTATTCCTATGAAGATACATTCAAAGTAAAAAAACGGGCTCAACTCGGACTGAAAGTGCATTTAAAGCAATAAAAACTGAAAATGAGTGTCACGCCTAAACCAAACGACTTATGCACACATTTCAACATGTATTTAGTTCAGGTTGACCTCCTGAAGCCTAAATGAGCATTAATTTGACTACACAACTTATTCCTATGAAGGAACATTCAAAGTAAAAAAACGGGCTCAACTCGGACTGAAAGTGCATTTAAAGCAATAAAAACTGAAAATGTGTGTCACGCCTAAACCAAAGGACTTATGCACACATTTCAACATGTATTTAGTTCAGGTTGACCTACTGAAGCCTAAATGAGCATTAATTTGACTACACAACTCATTCCTATGAAGGTACATTCAAAGTCACAAAACGTGCTCAACTAAGCCTGAAAGTGCATTTAAAGCAATAAAAACTCAAAATGAGTGTCACGCCTAAACCAAAGGACTTATGCACACATTTCAACATGTATTTAGTTCAGGTTGACATTCTGAAGCCTAAATGAGCATTAATTTGATCACACAACTCATTCCTATGAAGATACATTCAAACTCAGAAACGTGCTCTACTCGGCCTGAAAATGCATTTAAAGCAATAAAAACTCAAATTGAGTGTCACGCCTAAACCAAAGGACTTATACACACATTTCAACATGTATTTAGTTCAGGTTGACCTCCTGAAGCCTAAATGAGCATTAATTTGACTACACAACTTATTCCTATGAAGGAACATTCAAAGTAAAAAAACGGGCTCAATTCGGACTGAAAGTGCATTTAAAGCAATAAAAACTGAAAATGAGTGTCACGCCTAAACCAAAGGACTTATGCACACATTTCAACATGTATTTAGTTCAGGTTAACCTCCTGAAGCCTAAATGAGCATTAATTTGAATACACAACTCATTCCTATGAAGGTACATTCAAAGTCACAAAACGTGCTCTACTAGGCCTGAAAGTGCATTTAAAGCAATAAAAACTCAAAATGAGTGTCACGCCTAAACCAAAGGACTTATGCACACATTTCAACATGTATTTAGTTCAGGTTGACCTCCTGAAGCCTAAATCACCAATAATTTGACTACACAACTTAATCCTGTGAAGATACATTCAAAGTAAAAAAACGGACTCAACTCGGACTGAAAGTGCATTTAAAGCAATAAAAACTGAAAATGAGTGTCACGCCTAAACCAAAGGACTTATGCACACATTTCAACATGTATTTAGTTCAGGTTTACGTCCTGAAGCCTAAATGAGCATTAATTTGACTACACAACTTATTCCTATGAAGATACATTCAAAGTAAAAAAACGTGCTCTACTCGGCCTGAAAATGCATTTAAAGCAATAAAAACTCAAAATGAGTGTCACGCCTAAACCAAAGGCCTTATGCACACATTTCAACATGTATTTAGTTCAGGTTGACCTCCTGAAGCCTAAATGAGCATTAATTTGACTACACAACTCATTCCTATGAAGGAACATTCAAAGTAAAAAAACGAGCTCAACTCGGACTGAAAGTGCATTTAAAGCAATAAAAACTGAAAATGAGTGTCACGCCTAAACCAAAGGACTTATGCACACATTTCAACATGTATTTAGTTCAGGTTGACCTCCTGAAGCCTAAATGAGTATAATTTGACTACACAACTCATTCCTATGAAGGTACATTAAAAGTCACAAAACGTGCTCAACTAGGCCTGAAAGTGCATTTAAAGCAATAAAAACTCAAAATGAGTGTCACGCCTAAACCAAAGGACTTATGCACACATTTCAAAATGTATTTAGTTCAGGTTGACATTCTGAAGCCTAAATGAGCATTATTTGGTCTATACAACTCATTCCTATGAAGGTACATTCAAAGTCACAAAACGTGCTCAACTAGGCCTGAAAGTGCATTTAAAGCAATAAAATCTCAAAATGAGTTTCACGCCTAAATCAAAGGACTTATGCACACATTTCAACATGTATTTAGTTTAGGTTGACATTCTGAAGCCTAAATGAGCATTAATTTGATCACAGAACTCAAACCAAAGGACGTCTGCACACATTTCAACGTCTAAAGTGTTGTTTCCGATGCCTGCTAGTGTATGTGTGCGTGCGTGTGTGAGAGTGTGTAAGTGTGTGCGTGTGTTTGTGTGTGTTTGTGTGGGTGCGTGCGTGTGTGTGTGTGTTGTGCGCACCCCCCCCCCCCAAAAAAAGTACTGTATTCGCATAAAAATGACGAATTACTCAGAGGTTTTAACTTTTGCTTGCACTTGATTTGTTCTGACACCGACGACGTCCACCAATGACAGCCCGAGTGGATCTAGCCCACGTGGTGTGAGAGCAGGGGGAGGTGAAAAGATGCAAAGCCTAGGTGATTGGCTGTGCATCTTTCAGTCTTCCACGTGGGTTAGTCTTTGATCTTCAATCAGTGTCCAAATGTTGTTTACATGCGTAGCGTGTGCGGATGTGTGTGCCTCTCATGAGTTTGTGTGTGTGTTTGCGCGCGCGTGATCGTGTGCCCATACATGTGTGAGTGTTTCTTTGATCTAAATCATCGTTGGTGTGTTGTTTACGATACGTGCTCGTCTGTGCGTACGTTTGTGTGAGTGTGTGTGCGTGCGTGCGTTTGTGTGTGTGCTTGCTGCGTGCTGGCGCGCTCGGAAGCGTGTGTGTCACAGAGAAAGAGAGGGAGCGGGATCGCTGGCCTGTATGTACTCTATGTGAAACACACAGGACATTTGTAATTTCGTCCCTTTCACATTTTTTGGCTTTTTTAAAAATAAAACTTATTTCATCAATGGTTCATAATGAGTGTCACGCCTAGACCAAATGACTTATGCACACATTTCAACATTTATTTAGTTCAGGTTGACCTCCTGAAGCCTAAATGAGCATTAATTTGACAACACAACTCATTCCTATGAAGGTACATTCAAAGTCACAAAACGTGCTCAACTAGGCCTGAAAGTGCATTTAAAGCAATAAAAAACTCAAAAATGAGTGTCACGCCTAAACCAAAGGACTTATGCACACATTTCAACATGTATTTAGTTCAGGTTGACCTCCTGAAGCCTAAATCACCATTAATTTGACTACACAACTTAATCCTATGAAGATACATTCAAAGTAAAAAAACGGGCTCAACTCGGACTGAAAGTGCATTTAAAGCAATAAAAACTGAAAATGAGTGTCACGCCTAAACCAAAGGACTTATGCACACATTTCAACATGTATTTAGTTCAGGTTGACCTCCTGAAGCCTAAATGAGCATTAATTTGACTACACAACTCATTCCTATGAAGGTACATTCAAAGTCACAAAACGTGCTCAACTAGGCCTGAAAGTGCATTTAAAGCAATAAAAACTCAAAATGAGTGTCACGCCTAAACCAAAGGTCTTATGCACACATTTCAACATGTATTTAGTTCAGGTTGACATTCTGAAGCCTAAATGAGCATTAATTTGACTACACAACTTATTCCTATGAAGATACATTCAAAGTAAAAAAACGGCTCAACTCGGACTGAAAGTGCATTTAAAGCAATAAAAACTGAAAATGAGTGTCACGCCTAAACCAAAGGACTTATGCACACATTTCAACATGTATTTAGTTCAAGTTGTCCTCCTGAAGCCTAAATGAGCATTTATTTGACTACACAACTCATTCCTATGAAGGTACATTCAAAGTCACAAAACGTGCTCAACTAGGCCTGAAAGTGCATTTAAAGCAATAAAAACTGAAAATGAGTGTCACGCCTAAACCAAAGGATTTATGCACACATTTCAACATGTATTTTGTTCAGGTTGACCTCCTGAAGCCTAAATGAGCATTTATTTGACTACACAACTCATTCCTATGAAGGTACATTCAAAGTCACAAAACGTGCTCAACTAGGCCTGAAAGTGCATTTAAAGCAATAAAAACTCAAAATGAGTGTCACGCCTAAACCAAAGGACTTATGCACACATTTCAACATGTATTTAGTTCAGGTTGACCTCCTGAAGCCTAAATCACCATTAATTTGATCACACAACTCATTCCTATGAAGATACATTCAAACTCAGAAACGTGCTCTACTCGGCCTGAAAATGCATTTAAAGCAATAAAAACTCAAAATGAGTGTCACACCTAAACCAAAGGACTTATGCACACATTTCAACATGTATTTAGTTCAGGTTGACCTCCTGAAGCCTAAATGAGCATTAATTTGACTACACAACTCATTCCTATGAAGGAACATTCAAAGTAAAAAAACGGGCTCAACTCGGACTGAAAGTGCATTTAAAGCAATAAAAACTCAAAATGAGTGTCACGCCAAAACCAAAGGACTTATGCACACATTTCAACATGTATTTAGTTCAGGTTGACCTCCTGAAGCCTAAATGAGCATTAATTTGACTACACAACTCATTCCTATGAAGGTACATTCAAAGTCACAAAACGTGCTCAACTAGGCCTGAAAGTGCATTTAAAGCAATAAAAACTCAAAATGAGTGTCACACCTAAACCAATGGATTTATGCACACATTTCAACATGTATTTTGTTCAGGTTGACCTCCTGAAGCATAAATGAGCATTTATCTGACTACACAACTCATTCCTATGAAGGTACATTCAAAGTCACAAAACGTGCTCAACTAGGCCTGAAAGTGCATTTAAAGCAATAAAAACTGAAAATGAGTGTCACGCCTAAACCAAAGGACTTATGCACACATTTCAACATGTATTTTGTTCAGGTTGACCTCCTGAAGCCTAAATGAGCATTTATTTGACTACACAACTCATTCCTATGAAGGTACATTCAAAGTCACAAAACGTGCTCAACTAGGCCTGAAAGTGCATTTAAAGCAATAAAAACTCAAAATGAGTGTCACGCCTAAACCAAAGGACTTATGCACACATTTCAACATGTATTTAGTTCAGGTTGACCTCCTGAAGCCTAAATCACCATTAATTTGATCACACAACTCATTCCTATGAAGATACATTCAAACTCAGAAACGTGCTCTACTCGGCCTGAAAATGCATTTAAAGCAATAAAAACTCAAAATGAGTGTCACACCTAAACCAAAGGACTGATGCACACATTTCAACATGTATTTAGTTCAGGTTGACCTCCTGAAGCCTAAATGAGCATTAATTTGACTACACAACTCATTCCTATGAAGGTACATTCAAAGTCACAAAACGTGCTCAACTAGGCCTGAAAGTGCATTTAAAGCAATAAAAACTCAAAATGAGTGTCACACCTAAACCAAAGGATTTATGCACACATTTCAACATGTATTTAGTTCAGGTTGACCTCCTGAAGCCTAAATGAGCATTAATTTGACTACACAACTCATTCCTATGAAGGAACATTCAAAGTAAAAAAACGGGCTCAACTCGGACTGAAAGTGCATTTAAAGCAATAAAAACTCAAAATGAGTGTCACGCCAAAACCAAAGGACTTATGCACACATTTCAACATGTATTTAGTTCAGGTTGACCTCCTGAAGCCTAAATGAGCATTTATTTGACTACACAACTCATTCCTATGAAGGTACATTCAAAGTCACAAAACGTGCTCAACTAGGCCTGAAAGTGCATTTAAAGCAATAAAAACTCAAAATGAGTGTCACACCTAAACCAATGGATTTATGCACACATTTCAACATGTATTTTGTTCAGGTTGACCTCCTGAAGCCTAAATGAGCATTTATCTGACTACACAACTCATTCCTATGAAGGTACATTCAAAGTCACAAAACGTGCTCAACTAGGCCTGAAAGTGCATTTAAAGCAATAAAAACTGAAAATGAGTGTCACGCCTAAACCAAAGGACTTATGCACACATTTCAACATGTATTTAGTTCAGGTTGACCTCCTGAAGCCTAAATCACCATTAATTTGACTACACAACTTAATCCTATGAAGATACATTCAAAGTAAAAAAACGGGCTCAACTCGGACTGAAAGTGGATTTAAAGCAATAAAAACTGAAAATGAGTGTCACGCCAAAACCAAAGGACTTATGCACACATTTCAACATGTATTTAGTTCAGGTTGAACTCCTGAAGCCTAAATGAGCATTTATTTGACTACACAACTCATTCCTATGAAGGTACATTCAAAGTCACAAAACGTGCTCAACTAGGCCTGAAAGTGCATTTAAAGCAATAAAAACTCAAAATGAGTGTCACGCCTAAACCAAAGGACTTATACACACATTTCAACATGTATTTAGTTCAGGTTGACCTCCTGAAGCCTAAATGAGCATTAATTGGACTACACAACTTATTCCTATGAAGGAACATTCAAAGTAAAAAAACGGGCTCAATTCGGACTGAAAGTGCATTTAAAGCAATAAAAACTGAAAATGAGTGTCACGCCTAAACCAAAGGACTTATGCACACATTTCAACATGTATTTAGTTCAGGTTGACCTCCTGAAGCCTAAATCACCATTAATTTGACTACACAACTTATTGCTATGAAGATACATTCAAAGTAAAAAAACGGGCTCAACTCGGACTGAAAGTGCATTTAAAGCATTAAAAACTCAAAATGAGTGTCACGCCTAAACCAAAGGACTTATGCACACATTTAAACATGTATTTAGTTCAGGTTGACGTCCTGAAGCCTAAATGAGCATTAATTTGACTACACAACTTATTCCTATGAAGATACATTCAAAGTAAAAAAACGTGCTCTACTCGGCCCGAAAATGCATTTAAAGCAATAAAAACTCAAAATGAGTGTCACGCCTAAACCAAAGGCCTTATGCACACATTTCAACATGTATTTAGTTCAGGTTGACCTCCTGAAGCCTAAATGAGCATTAATTTGACTACACAACTCATTCCTATGAAGGAACATTCAAAGTAAAAAAACGGGCTCAACTCGGACTGAAAGTGCATTTAAAGCAATAAAAACTGAAAATGAGTGTCACGCCAAAACCAAAGGACTTATGCACACATTTCAACATGTATTTAGTTCAGGTTGACCTCCTGAAGCCTAAATGAGCATTTATTTGACTACACAACTCATTCCTATGAAGGTACATTCAAAGTCACAAAACGTGCTCAACTAGGCCTGAAAGTGCATTTAAAGCAATAAAAACTCAAAATGAGTGTCACACCTAAACCAAAGGATTTATGCACACATTTCAACATGTATTTTGTTCAGGTTGACCTCCTGAAGCCTAAATGAGCATTTATTTGACTACACAACTCATTCCTATGAAGGTACATTCAAAGTCACAAAACGTGCTCAACGAGGCCTGAAAGTGCATTTAAAGCAATAAAAACTGAAAATGAGTGTCACGCCTAAACCAAAGGACTTATGCACACATTTCAACATGTATTTAGTTCAGGTTGACGTCCTGAAGCCTAAATCACCATTAATTTGACTACACAACTTAATCCTATGAAGATACATTCAAAGTAAAAAAACGGGCTCAACTCGGACTGAAAGTGCATTTAAAGCAATAAAAACTGAAAATGAGTGTCACGCCTAAACCAAAGGACTTATGCACACATTTCAACATGTATTTAGTTCAGGTTGACGTCCTGAAGCCTAAATGAGCATTAATTTGACTACACAACTTATTCCTATGAAGGTACATTCAAAGTCACAAAACGTGCTCTACTCGGCCTGAAAGTGCATTTAAAGCAATAAAAACTCAAAATGAGTGTCACGCCTAAAGCAAAGGCCTTATGCACACATTTCAACATGTATTTAGTTCAGGTTGACCTCCTGAAGCCTAAATGAGCATTAATTGGACTACACAACTTATTCCTATGAAGGAACATTCAAAGTAAAAAAACTGGCTCAATTCGGACTGAAAGTGCATTTAAAGCAATAAAAACTGAAAATGAGTGTCACGCCTAAACCAAAGGACTTATGCACACATTTCAACATGTATTTAGTTCAGGTTGACCTCCTGAAGCCTAAATCACCATTAATTTGACTACACAACTTATTCCTATGAAGATACATTCAAAGTAAAAAAACGGGCTCAACTCGGACTGAAAGTGCATTTAAAGCAATAAAAACTGAAAATGAGTGTCACGCCTAAACCAAAGGACTTATGCACACATTTCAACATGTATTTAGTTCAGGTTGACGTCCTGAAGCCTAAATGAGCATTAATTTGACTACACAACTTATTCCTATGAAGATACATTCAAAGTAAAAAAACGTGCTCTACTCGGCCTGAAAATGCATTTAAAGCAATAAAAACTCAAAATGAGTGTCGCGCCTAAAGCAAAGGCCTTATGCACACATTTCAACATGTATTTAGTTCAGGTTGACCTCCTGAAGCCTAAATGAGCATTAATTGGACTACACAAATTATTCCTATGAAGGAACATTCAAAGTAAAAAAACGGGCTCAATTCGGACTGAAAGTGCATTTAAAGCAATAAAAACTGAAAATGAGTGTCACGCCTAAACCAAAGGACTTATGCACACATTTCAACATGTATTTAGTTCAGGTTGACCTCCTGAAGCCTAAATCACCATTAATTTGACTACACAACTTATTCCTATGAAGATACATTCAAAGTAAAAAAACGGGCTCAACTCGGACTGAAAGTGCATTTAAAGCAATAAAAACTGAAAATGAGTGTCACGCCTAAACCAAAGGACTTATGCACACATTTCAACATGTATTTAGTTCAGGTTGACGTCCTGAAGCCTAAATGAGCATTAATTTGACTACACAACTTATTCCTATGAAGATACATTCAAAGTAAAAAAACGTGCTCTACTCGGCCTGAAAATGCATTTAAAGCAATAAAAACTCAAAATGAGTGTCACGCCTAAACCAAAGGACTTATACACACATTTCAACATGTATTTAGTTCAGGTTGACCTCCTGAAGCCTAAATGAGCATTAATTGGACTACACAACTTATTCCTATGAAGGAACATTCAAAGTAAAAAAACGGGCTCAATTCGGACTGAAAGTGCATTTAAAGCAATAAAAACTGAAAATGAGTGTCACGCCTAAACCAAAGGACTTATGCACACATTTCAACATGTATTTAGTTCAGGTTGACCTCCTGAAGCCTAAATCACCATTAATTTGACTACACAACTTATTGCTATGAAGATACATTCAAAGTAAAAAAACGGGCTCAACTCGGACTGAAAGTGCATTTAAAGCATTAAAAACTCAAAATGAGTGTCACGCCTAAACCAAAGGACTTATGCACACATTTAAACATGTATTTAGTTCAGGTTGACGTCCTGAAGCCTAAATGAGCATTAATTTGACTACACAACTTATTCCTATGAAGATACATTCAAAGTAAAAAAACGTGCTCTACTCGGCCCGAAAATGCATTTAAAGCAATAAAAACTCAAAATGAGTGTCACGCCTAAACCAAAGGCCTTATGCACACATTTCAACATGTATTTAGTTCAGGTTGACCTCCTGAAGCCTAAATGAGCATTAATTTGACTACACAACTCATTCCTATGAAGGAACATTCAAAGTAAAAAAACGGGCTCAACTCGGACTGAAAGTGCATTTAAAGCAATAAAAACTGAAAATGAGTGTCACGCCAAAACCAAAGGACTTATGCACACATTTCAACATGTATTTAGTTCAGGTTGACCTCCTGAAGCCTAAATGAGCATTTATTTGACTACACAACTCATTCCTATGAAGGTACATTCAAAGTCACAAAACGTGCTCAACTAGGCCTGAAAGTGCATTTAAAGCAATAAAAACTCAAAATGAGTGTCACACCTAAACCAAAGGATTTATGCACACATTTCAACATGTATTTTGTTCAGGTTGACCTCCTGAAGCCTAAATGAGCATTTATTTGACTACACAACTCATTCCTATGAAGGTACATTCAAAGTCACAAAACGTGCTCAACGAGGCCTGAAAGTGCATTTAAAGCAATAAAAACTGAAAATGAGTGTCACGCCTAAACCAAAGGACTTATGCACACATTTCAACATGTATTTAGTTCAGGTTGACGTCCTGAAGCCTAAATCACCATTAATTTGACTACACAACTTATTCCTATGAAGGAACATTCAAAGTAAAAAAACGGGCTCAATTCGGACTGAAAGTGCATTTAAAGCAATAAAAACTGAAAATGAGTGTCACGCCTAAACCAAAGGACTTATGCACACATTTCAACATGTATTTAGTTCAGGTTGACCTCCTGAAGCCTAAATCACCATTAATTTGACTACACAACTTATTCCTATGAAGATACATTCAAAGTAAAAAAACGGGCTCAACTCGGACTGAAAGTGCATTTAAAGCAATAAAAACTGAAAATGAGTGTCACGCCTAAACCAAAGGACTTATGCACACATTTCAACATGTATTTAGTTCAGGTTGACGTCCTGAAGCCTAAATGAGCATTAATTTGACTACACAACTTATTCCTATGAAGATACATTCAAAGTAAAAAAACGTGCTCTACTCGGCCTGAAAATGCATTTAAAGCAATAAAAACTCAAAATGAGTGTCACGCCTAAACCAAAGGACTTATACACACATTTCAACATGTATTTAGTTCAGGTTGACCTCCTGAAGCCTAAATGAGCATTAATTGGACTACACAACTTATTCCTATGAAGGAACATTCAAAGTAAAAAAACGGGCTCAATTCGGACTGAAAGTGCATTTAAAGCAATAAAAACTGAAAATGAGTGTCACGCCTAAACCAAAGGACTTATGCACACATTTCAACATGTATTTAGTTCAGGTTGACCTCCTGAAGCCTAAATCACCATTAATTTGACTACACAACTTATTCCTATGAAGATACATTCAAAGTAAAAAAACGGGCTCAACTCGGACTGAAAGTGCATTTAAAGCATTAAAAACTCAAAATGAGTGTCACGCCTAAACCAAAGGACTTATGCACACATTTAAACATGTATTTAGTTCAGGTTGACGTCCTGAAGCCTAAATGAGCATTAATTTGACTACACAACTTATTCCTATGAAGATACATTCAAAGTAAAAAAACGTGCTCTACTCGGCCCGAAAATGCATTTAAAGCAATAAAAACTCAAAATGAGTGTCACGCCTAAACCAAAGGCCTTATGCACACATTTCAACATGTATTTAGTTCAGGTTGACCTCCTGAAGCCTAAATGAGCATTAATTTGACTACACAACTCATTCCTATGAAGGAACATTCAAAGTAAATAAACGGGCTCAACTCGGACTGAAAGTGCATTTAAAGCAATAAAAACTGAAAATGAGTGTCACGCCAAAACCAAAGGACTTATGCACACATTTCAACATGTATTTAGTTCAGGTTGACCTCCTGAAGCCTAAATGAGCATTTATTTGACTACACAACTCATTCCTATGAAGGTACATTCAAAGTCACAAAACGTGCTCAACTAGGCCTGAAAGTGCATTTAAAGCAATAAAAACTCAAAATGAGTGTCACACCTAAACCAAAGGATTTATGCACACATTTCAACATGTATTTTGTTCAGGTTGACCTCCTGAAGCCTAAATGAGCATTTATTTGACTACACAACTCATTCCTATGAAGGTACATTCAAAGTCACAAAACGTGCTCAACTAGGCCTGAAAGTGCATTTAAAGCAATAAAAACTGAAAATGAGTGTCACGCCTAAACCAAAGGACTTATGCACACATTTCAACATGTATTTAGTTCAGGTTGACCTCCTGAAGCCTAAATCACCATTAATTTGACTACACAACTTAATCCTATGAAGATACATTCAAAGTAAAAAAACGGGCTCAACTCGGACTGAAAGTGCATTTAAAGCAATAAAAACTGAAAATGAGTGTCACGCCTAAACCAAAGGACTTATGCACACATTTCAACATGTATTTAGTTCAGGTTGACCTCCTGAAGCCTAAATGAGCATTAATTTGACTACACAACTCATTCCTATGAAGGTACATTCAAAGTCACAAAACGTGCTCAACTAGGCCTGAAAGTGCATTTAAAGCAATAAAAACTCAAAATGAGTGTCACGCCTAAACCAAAGGTCTTATGCACACATTTCAACATGTATTTAGTTCAGGTTGACATTCTGAAGCCTAAATGAGCATTAATTTGACTACACAACTTATTCCTATGAAGATACATTCAAAGTAAAAAAACGGCTCAACTCGGACTGAAAGTGCATTTAAAGCAATAAAAACTGAAAATGAGTGTCACGCCTAAACCAAAGGACTTATGCACACATTTCAACATGTATTTAGTTCAAGTTGACCTCCTGAAGCCTAAATGAGCATTTATTTGACTACACAACTCATTCCTATGAAGGTACATTCAAAGTCACAAAACGTGCTCAACTAGGCCTGAAAGTGCATTTAAAGCAATAAAAACTGAAAATGAGTGTCACGCCTAAACCAAAGGATTTATGCACACATTTCAACATGTATTTTGTTCAGGTTGACCTCCTGAAGCCTAAATGAGCATTTATTTGACTACACAACTCATTCCTATGAAGGTACATTCAAAGTCACAAAACGTGCTCAACTAGGCCTGAAAGTGCATTTAAAGCAATAAAAACTCAAAATGAGTGTCACGCCTAAACCAAAGGACTTATGCACACATTTCAACATGTATTTAGTTCAGGTTGACCTCCTGAAGCCTAAATCACCATTAATTTGATCACACAACTCATTCCTATGAAGATACATTCAAACTCAGAAACGTGCTCTACTCGGCCTGAAAATGCATTTAAAGCAATAAAAACTCAAAATGAGTGTCACACCTAAACCAAAGGACTTATGCACACATTTCAACATGTATTTAGTTCAGGTTGACCTCCTGAAGCCTAAATGAGCATTAATTTGACTACACAACTCATTCCTATGAAGGTACATTCAAAGTCACAAAACGTGCTCAACTAGGCCTGAAAGTGCATTTAAAGCAATAAAAACTCAAAATGAGTGTCACACCTAAACCAAAGGATTTATGCACACATTTCAACATGTATTTAGTTCAGGTTGACCTCCTGAAGCCTAAATGAGCATTAATTTGACTACACAACTCATTCCTATGAAGGAACATTCAAAGTAAAAAAACGGGCTCAACTCGGACTGAAAGTGCATTTAAAGCAATAAAAACTGAAAATGAGTGTCACGCCAAAACCAAAGGACTTATGCACACATTTCAACATGTATTTAGTTCAGGTTGACCTCCTGAAGCCTAAATGAGCATTTATTTGACTACACAACTCATTCCTATGAAGGTACATTCAAAGTCACAAAACGTGCTCAACTAGGCCTGAAAGTGCATTTAAAGCAATAAAAACTCAAAATGAGTGTCACACCTAAACCAAAGGATTTATGCACACATTTCAACATGTATTTTGTTCAGGTTGACCTCCTGAAGCCTAAATGAGCATTTATCTGACTACACAACTCATTCCTATGAAGGTACATTCAAAGTCACAAAACGTGCTCAACTAGGCCTGAAAGTGCATTTAAAGCAATAAAAACTGAAAATGAGTGTCACGCCTAAACCAAAGGACTTATGCACACATTTCAACATGTATTTAGTTCAGGTTGACCTCCTGAAGCCTAAATCACCATTAATTTGACTACACAACTTAATCCTATGAAGATACATTCAAAGTAAAAAAACGGGCTCAACTCGGACTGAAAGTGGATTTACAGCAATAAAAACTGAAAATGAGTGTCACGCCAAAACCAAAGGACTTATGCACACATTTCAACATGTATTTAGTTCAGGTTGAACTCCTGAAGCCTAAATGAGCATTTATTTGACTACACAACTCATTCCTATGAAGGTACATTCAAAGTCACAAAACGTGCTCAACTAGGCCTGAAAGTGCATTTAAAGCAATAAAAACTCAAAATGAGTGTCACACCTAAACCAAAGGATTTATGCACACATTTCAACATGTATTTTGTTCAGGTTGACCTCCTGAAGCCTAAATGAGCATTTATTTGACTACACAACTCATTCCTATGAAGGTACATTCAAAGTCACAAAACGTGCTCAACTAGGCCTGAAAGTGCATTTAAAGCAATAAAAACTGAAAATGAGTGTCACGCCTAAACCAAAGGACTTATGCACACATTTCAACATGTATTTAGTTCAGGTTGACCTCCTGAAGCCTAAATCACCATTAATTTGACTACACAACTTAATCCTATGAAGATACATTCAAAGTAAAAAAACGGGCTCAACTCGGACTGAAAGTGCATTTAAAGCAATAAAAACTGAAAATGAGTGTCACGCCTAAACCAAAGGACTTATGCACACATTTCAACATGTATTTAGTTCAGGTTGACCTCCTGAAGCCTAAATGAGCATTAATTTGACTACACAACTCATTCCTATGAAGGTACATTCAAAGTCACAAAACGTGCTCAACTAGGCCTGAAAGTGCATTTAAAGCAATAAAAACTCAAAATGAGTGTCACGCCTAAACCAAAGGACTTATGCACACATTTCAACATGTATTTAGTTCAGGTTGACATTCTGAAGCCTAAATGAGCATTAATTTGACTACACAACTTATTCCTATGAAGATACATTCAAAGTAAAAAAACGGCTCAACTCGGACTGAAAGTGCATTTAAAGCAATAAAAACTGAAAATGAGTGTCACGCCTAAACCAAAGGACTTATGCACACATTTCAACATGTATTTAGATCAGGTTGACCTCCTGAAGCCTAAATCACCATTAATTTGACTACACAACTTATTCCTATGAAGATACATTCAAAGTAAAAAAACGGGCTCAACTCGGACTGAAAGTGCATTTAAAGCAATAAAAACTGAAAATGAGTGTCACGCCTAAACCAAAGGACTTATGCACACATTTCAACATGTATTTAGTTCAGGTTGACGTCCTGAAGCCTAAATGAGCATTAATTTGACTACACAACTTATTCCTATGAAGATACATTCAAAGTAAAAAAACGTGCTCTACTCGGCCTGAAAATGCATTTAAAGCAATAAAAACTCAAAATGAGTGTCGCGCCTAAAGCAAAGGCCTTATGCACACATTTCAACATGTATTTAGTTCAGGTTGACCTCCTGAAGCCTAAATGAGCATTAATTGGACTACACAACTTATTCCTATGAAGGAACATTCAAAGTAAAAAAACGGGCTCAATTCGGACTGAAAGTGCATTTAAAGCAATAAAAACTGAAAATGAGTGTCACGCCTAAACCAAAGGACTTATGCACACATTTCAACATGTATTTAGTTCAGGTTGACCTCCTGAAGCCTAAATCACCATTAATTTGACTACACAACTTATTCCTATGAAGATACATTCAAAGTAAAAAAACGGGCTCAACTCGGACTGAAAGTGCATTTAAAGCAATAAAAACTGAAAATGAGTGTCACGCCTAAACCAAAGGACTTATGCACACATTTCAACATGTATTTAGTTCAGGTTGACGTCCTGAAGCCTAAATGAGCATTAATTTGACTACACAACTTATTCCTATGAAGATACATTCAAAGTAAAAAAACGTGCTCTACTCGGCCTGAAAATGCATTTAAAGCAATAAAAACTCAAAATGAGTGTCGCGCCTAAACCAAAGGACTTATGCACACATTTCAACATGTATTTAGTTCAGGTTGACCTCCTGAAGCCTAAATCACCATTAATTTGATCACACAACTCATTCCTATGAAGATACATTCAAACTCAGAAACGTGCTCTACTCGGCCTGAAAATGCATTTAAAGCAATAAAAACTCAAAATGAGTGTCGCGCCTAAAGCAAAGGCCTTATGCACACATTTCAACATGTATTTAGTTCAGGTTGACCTCCTGAAGCCTAAATGAGCATTAATTGGACTACACAACTTATTCCTATGAAGGAACATTCAAAGTAAAAAAACGGGCTCAATTCGGACTGAAAGTGCATTTAAAGCAATAAAAACTGAAAATGAGTGTCACGCCTAAACCAAAGGACTTATGCACACATTTCAACATGTATTTAGTTCAAGTTGACCTCCTGAAGCCTAAATGAGCATTTATTTGACTACACAACTCATTCCTATGAAGGTACATTCAAAGTCACAAAACGTGCTCAACTAGGCCTGAAAGTGCATTTAAAGCAATAAAAACTGAAAATGAGTGTCACGCCTAAACCAAAGGATTTATGCACACATTTCAACATGTATTTTGTTCAGGTTGACCTCCTGAAGCCTAAATGAGCATTTATTTGACTACACAACTCATTCCTATGAAGGTACATTCAAAGTCACAAAACGTGCTCAACTAGGCCTGAAAGTGCATTTAAAGCAATAAAAACTCAAAATGAGTGTCACGCCTAAACCAAAGGACTTATGCACACATTTCAACATGTATTTAGTTCAGGTTGACCTCCTGAAGCCTAAATCACCATTAATTTGATCACACAACTCATTCCTATGAAGATACATTCAAACTCAGAAACGTGCTCTACTCGGCCTGAAAATGCATTTAAAGCAATAAAAACTCAAAATGAGTGTCACACCTAAACCAAAGGACTTATGCACACATTTCAACATGTATTTAGTTCAGGTTGACCTCCTGAAGCCTAAATGAGCATTAATTTGACTACACAACTCATTCCTATGAAGGTACATTCAAAGTCACAAAACGTGCTCAACTAGGCCTGAAAGTGCATTTAAAGCAATAAAAACTCAAAATGAGTGTCACACCTAAACCAAAGGATTTATGCACACATTTCAACATGTATTTAGTTCAGGTTGACCTCCTGAAGCCTAAATGAGCATTAATTTGACTACACAACTCATTCCTATGAAGGAACATTCAAAGTAAAAAAACGGGCTCAACTCGGACTGAAAGTGCATTTAAAGCAATAAAAACTGAAAATGAGTGTCACGCCAAAACCAAAGGACTTATGCACACATTTCAACATGTATTTAGTTCAGGTTGACCTCCTGAAGCCTAAATGAGCATTTATTTGACTACACAACTCATTCCTATGAAGGTACATTCAAAGTCACAAAACGTGCTCAACTAGGCCTGAAAGTGCATTTAAAGCAATAAAAACTCAAAATGAGTGTCACACCTAAACCAAAGGATTTATGCACACATTTCAACATGTATTTTGTTCAGGTTGACCTCCTGAAGCCTAAATGAGCATTTATCTGACTACACAACTCATTCCTATGAAGGTACATTCAAAGTCACAAAACGTGCTCAACTAGGCCTGAAAGTGCATTTAAAGCAATAAAAACTGAAAATGAGTCTCACGCCTAAACCAAAGGACTTATGCACACATTTCAACATGTATTTAGTTCAGGTTGACCTCCTGAAGCCTAAATCACCATTAATTTGACTACACAACTTAATCCTATGAAGATACATTCAAAGTAAAAAAACGGGCTCAACTCGGACTGAAAGTGGATTTACAGCAATAAAAACTGAAAATGAGTGTCACGCCAAAACCAAAGGACTTATGCACACATTTCAACATGTATTTAGTTCAGGTTGAACTCCTGAAGCCTAAATGAGCATTTATTTGACTACACAACTCATTCCTATGAAGGTACATTCAAAGTCACAAAACGTGCTCAACTAGGCCTGAAAGTGCATTTAAAGCAATAAAAACTCAAAATGAGTGTCACACCTAAACCAAAGGATTTATGCACACATTTCAACATGTATTTTGTTCAGGTTGACCTCCTGAAGCCTAAATGAGCATTTATTTGACTACACAACTCATTCCTATGAAGGTACATTCAAAGTCACAAAACGTGCTCAACTAGGCCTGAAAGTGCATTTAAAGCAATAAAAACTGAAAATGAGTGTCACGCCTAAACCAAAGGACTTATGCACACATTTCAACATGTATTTAGTTCAGGTTGACCTCCTGAAGCCTAAATCACCATTAATTTGACTACACAACTTAATCCTATGAAGATACATTCAAAGTAAAAAAACGGGCTCAACTCGGACTGAAAGTGCATTTAAAGCAATAAAAACTGAAAATGAGTGTCACGCCTAAACCAAAGGACTTATGCACACATTTCAACATGTATTTAGTTCAGGTTGACCTCCTGAAGCCTAAATGAGCATTAATTTGACTACACAACTCATTCCTATGAAGGTACATTCAAAGTCACAAAACGTGCTCAACTAGGCCTGAAAGTGCATTTAAAGCAATAAAAACTCAAAATGAGTGTCACGCCTAAACCAAAGGACTTATGCACACATTTCAACATGTATTTAGTTCAGGTTGACATTCTGAAGCCTAAATGAGCATTAATTTGACTACACAACTTATTCCTATGAAGATACATTCAAAGTAAAAAAACGGCTCAACTCGGACTGAAAGTGCATTTAAAGCAATAAAAACTGAAAATGAGTGTCACGCCTAAACCAAAGGACTTATGCACACATTTCAACATGTATTTAGATCAGGTTGACCTCCTGAAGCCTAAATCACCATTAATTTGACTACACAACTTATTCCTATGAAGATACATTCAAAGTAAAAAAACGGGCTCAACTCGGACTGAAAGTGCATTTAAAGCAATAAAAACTGAAAATGAGTGTCACGCCTAAACCAAAGGACTTATGCACACATTTCAACATGTATTTAGTTCAGGTTGACGTCCTGAAGCCTAAATGAGCATTAATTTGACTACACAACTTATTCCTATGAAGATACATTCAAAGTAAAAAAACGTGCTCTACTCGGCCTGAAAATGCATTTAAAGCAATAAAAACTCAAAATGAGTGTCGCGCCTAAAGCAAAGGCCTTATGCACACATTTCAACATGTATTTAGTTCAGGTTGACCTCCTGAAGCCTAAATGAGCATTAATTGGACTACACAACTTATTCCTATGAAGGAACATTCAAAGTAAAAAAACGGGCTCAATTCGGACTGAAAGTGCATTTAAAGCAATAAAAACTGAAAATGAGTGTCACGCCTAAACCAAAGGACTTATGCACACATTTCAACATGTATTTAGTTCAGGTTGACCTCCTGAAGCCTAAATCACCATTAATTTGACTACACAACTTATTCCTATGAAGATACATTCAAAGTAAAAAAACGGGCTCAACTCGGACTGAAAGTGCATTTAAAGCAATAAAAACTGAAAATGAGTGTCACGCCTAAACCAAAGGACTTATGCACACATTTCAACATGTATTTAGTTCAGGTTGACGTCCTGAAGCCTAAATGAGCATTAATTTGACTACACAACTTATTCCTATGAAGATACATTCAAAGTAAAAAAACGTGCTCTACTCGGCCTGAAAATGCATTTAAAGCAATAAAAACTCAAAATGAGTGTCGCGCCTAAAGCAAAGGCCTTATGCACACATTTCAACATGTATTTAGTTCAGGTTGACCTCCTGAAGCCTAAATGAGCATTAATTGGACTACACAAATTATTCCTATGAAGGAACATTCAAAGTAAAAAAACGGGCTCAATTCGGACTGAAAGTGCATTTAAAGCAATAAAAACTGAAAATGAGTGTCACGCCTAAACCAAAGGACTTATGCACACATTTCAACATGTATTTAGTTCAGGTTGACCTCCTGAAGCCTAAATCACCATTAATTTGACTACACAACTTATTCCTATGAAGATACATTCAAAGTAAAAAAACGGGCTCAACTCGGACTGAAAGTGCATTTAAAGCAATAAAAACTGAAAATGAGTGTCACGCCTAAACCAAAGGACTTATGCACACATTTCAACATGTATTTAGTTCAGGTTGACGTCCTGAAGCCTAAATGAGCATTAATTTGACTACACAACTTATTCCTATGAAGATACATTCAAAGTAAAAAAACGTGCTCTACTCGGCCTGAAAATGCATTTAAAGCAATAAAAACTCAAAATGAGTGTCACGCCTAAACCAAAGGACTTATACACACATTTCAACATGTATTTAGTTCAGGTTGACCTCCTGAAGCCTAAATGAGCATTAATTGGACTACACAACTTATTCCTATGAAGGAACATTCAAAGTAAAAAAACGGGCTCAATTCGGACTGAAAGTGCATTTAAAGCAATAAAAACTGAAAATGAGTGTCACGCCTAAACCAAAGGACTTATGCACACATTTCAACATGTATTTAGGTCAGGTTGACCTCCTGAAGCCTAAATCACCATTAATTTGACTACACAACTTATTCCTATGAAGATACATTCAAAGTAAAAAAACGGGCTCAACTCGGACTGAAAGTGCATTTAAAGCATTAAAAACTCAAAATGAGTGTCACGCCTAAACCAAAGGACTTATGCACACATTTAAACATGTATTTAGTTCAGGTTGACGTCCTGAAGCCTAAATGAGCATTAATTTGACTACACAACTTATTCCTATGAAGATACATTCAAAGTAAAAAAACGTGCTCTACTCGGCCCGAAAATGCATTTAAAGCAATAAAAACTCAAAATGAGTGTCACGCCTAAACCAAAGGCCTTATGCACACATTTCAACATGTATTTAGTTCAGGTTGACCTCCTGAAGCCTAAATGAGCATTAATTTGACTACACAACTCATTCCTATGAAGGAACATTCAAAGTAAAAAAACGGGCTCAACTCGGACTGAAAGTGCATTTAAAGCAATAAAAACTGAAAATGAGTGTCACGCCAAAACCAAAGGACTTATGCACACATTTCAACATGTATTTAGTTCAGGTTGACCTCCTGAAGCCTAAATGAGCATTTATTTGACTACACAACTCATTCCTATGAAGGTACATTCAAAGTCACAAAACGTGCTCAACTAGGCCTGAAAGTGCATTTAAAGCAATAAAAACTCAAAATGAGTGTCACACCTAAACCAAAGGATTTATGCACACATTTCAACATGTATTTTGTTCAGGTTGACCTCCTGAAGCCTAAATGACCATTTATTTGACTACACAACTCATTCCTATGAAGGTACATTCAAAGTCACAAAACGTGCTCAACTAGGCCTGAAAGTGCATTTAAAGCAATAAAAACTGAAAATGAGTGTCACGCCTAAACCAAAGGACTTATGCACACATTTCAACATGTATTTAGTTCAGGTTGACCTCCTGAAGCCTAAATCACCATTAATTTGACTACACAACTTAATCCTATGAAGATACATTCAAAGTAAAAAAACGGGCTCAACTTGGACTGAAAGTGCATTTAAAGCAATAAAAACTGAAAATGAGTGTCACGCCTAAACCAAAGGACTTATGCACACATTTCAACATGTATTTAGTTCAGGTTGACCTCCTGAAGCCTAAATGAGCATTAATTTGACTACACAACTCATTCCTATGAAGGTACATTCAAAGTCACAAAACGTGCTCAACTAGGCCTGAAAGTGCATTTAAAGCAATAATAACTCAAAATGAGTGTCACGCCTAAACCAAAGGACTTATGCACACATTTCAACATGTATTTAGTTCAGGTTGACATTCTGAAGCCTAAATGAGCATTAATTTGACTACACAACTTATTCCTATGAAGATACATTCAAAGTAAAAAAACGGCTCAACTCGGACTGAAAGTGCATTTAAAGCAATAAAAACTGAAAATGAGTGTCACGCCTAAACCAAAGGACTTATGCACACATTTCAACATGTATTTAGTTCAGGTTGACGTCCTGAAGCCTAAATCACCATTAATTTGACTACACAACTTATTCCTATGAAGATACATTCAAAGTAAAAAAACGGGCTCAACTCGGACTGAAAGTGCATTTAAAGCAATAAAAACTGAAAATGAGTGTCACGCCTAAACCAAAGGACTTATGCACACATTTCAACATGTATTTAGTTCAGGTTGACCTCCTGAAGCCTAAATGAGCATTAATTTGACTACACAACTCATTCCTATGAAGGTACATTCAAAGTCACAAAACGTGCTCAACTAGGCCTGAAAGTGCATTTAAAGCAATAATAACTCAAAATGAGTGTCACGCCTAAACCAAAGGACTTATGCACACATTTCAACATGTATTTTGTTCAGGTTGACCTCCTGAAGCCTAAATGAGCATTTATTTGACTACACAACTCATTCCTATGAAGGTACATTCAAAGTCACAAAACGTGCTCAACTAGGCCTGAAAGTGCATTTAAAGCAATAAAAACTGAAAATGAGTGTCACGCCTAAACCAAAGGACTTATGCACACATTTCAACATGTATTTAGTTCAGGTTGACCTCCTGAAGCCTAAATCACCATTAATTTGACTACACAACTTAATCCTATGAAGATACATTCAAAGTAAAAAAACGGGCTCAACTCGGACTGAAAGTGCATTTAAAGCAATAAAAACTGAAAATGAGTGTCACGCCTAAACCAAAGGACTTATGCACACATTTCAACATGTATTTTGTTCAGGTTGACCTCCTGAAGCCTAAATGAGCATTAATTTGACTACACAACTCATTCCTATGAAGGTACATTCAAAGTCACAAAACGTGCTCAACTAGGCCTGAAAGTGCATTTAAAGCAATAATAACTCAAAATGAGTGTCACGCCTAAACCAAAGGACTTATGCACACATTTCAACATGTATTTAGTTCAGGTTGACATTCTGAAGCCTAAATGAGCATTAATTTGACTACACAACTTATTCCTATGAAGATACATTCAAAGTAAAAAAACGGCTCAACTCGGACTGAAAGTGCATTTAAAGCAATAAAAACTGAAAATGAGTGTCACGCCTAAACCAAAGGACTTATGCACACATTTCAACATGTATTTAGTTCAGGTTGACCTCCTGAAGCCTAAATGAGCATTAATTTGACTACACAACTCATTCCTATGAAGGTACATTCAAAGTCACAAAACGTGCTCAACTAGGCCTGAAAGTGCATTTAAAGCAATAAAAACTCAAAATGAGTGTCACGCCTAAACCAAAGGACTTATGCACACATTTCAACATGTATTTAGTTCAGGTTGACGTCCTGAAGCCTAAATGAGCATTAATTTGACTACACAACTTATTCCTATGAAGATACATTCAAAGTAAAAAAACGTGCTCTACTCGGCCTGAAAATGCATTTAAAGCAATAAAAACTCAAAATGAGTGTCGCGCCTAAAGCAAAGGCCTTATGCACACATTTCAACATGTATTTAGTTCAGGTTGACCTCCTGAAGCCTAAATGAGCATTAATTGGACTACACAAATTATTCCTATGAAGGAACATTCAAAGTAAAAAAACGGGCTCAATTCGGACTGAAAGTGCATTTAAAGCAATAAAAACTGAAAATGAGTGTCACGCCTAAACCAAAGGACTTATGCACACATTTCAACATGTATTTAGTTCAGGTTGACCTCCTGAAGCCTAAATCACCATTAATTTGACTACACAACTTATTCCTATGAAGATACATTCAAAGTAAAAAAACGGGCTCAACTCGGACTGAAAGTGCATTTAAAGCAATAAAAACTGAAAATGAGTGTCACGCCTAAACCAAAGGACTTATGCACACATTTCAACATGTATTTAGTTCAGGTTGACGTCCTGAAGCCTAAATGAGCATTAATTTGACTACACAACTTATTCCTATGAAGATACATTCAAAGTAAAAAAACGTGCTCTACTCGGCCTGAAAATGCATTTAAAGCAATAAAAACTCAAAATGAGTGTCACGCCTAAACCAAAGGACTTATACACACATTTCAACATGTATTTAGTTCAGGTTGACCTCCTGAAGCCTAAATGAGCATTAATTGGACTACACAACTTATTCCTATGAAGGAACATTCAAAGTAAAAAAACGGGCTCAATTCGGACTGAAAGTGCATTTAAAGCAATAAAAACTGAAAATGAGTGTCACGCCTAAACCAAAGGACTTATGCACACATTTCAACATGTATTTAGGTCAGGTTGACCTCCTGAAGCCTAAATCACCATTAATTTGACTACACAACTTATTCCTATGAAGATACATTCAAAGTAAAAAAACGGGCTCAACTCGGACTGAAAGTGCATTTAAAGCATTAAAAACTCAAAATGAGTGTCACGCCTAAACCAAAGGACTTATGCACACATTTAAACATGTATTTAGTTCAGGTTGACGTCCTGAAGCCTAAATGAGCATTAATTTGACTACACAACTTATTCCTATGAAGATACATTCAAAGTAAAAAAACGTGCTCTACTCGGCCCGAAAATGCATTTAAAGCAATAAAAACTCAAAATGAGTGTCACGCCTAAACCAAAGGCCTTATGCACACATTTCAACATGTATTTAGTTCAGGTTGACCTCCTGAAGCCTAAATGAGCATTAATTTGACTACACAACTCATTCCTATGAAGGAACATTCAAAGTAAAAAAACGGGCTCAACTCGGACTGAAAGTGCATTTAAAGCAATAAAAACTGAAAATGAGTGTCACGCCAAAACCAAAGGACTTATGCACACATTTCAACATGTATTTAGTTCAGGTTGACCTCCTGAAGCCTAAATGAGCATTTATTTGACTACACAACTCATTCCTATGAAGGTACATTCAAAGTCACAAAACGTGCTCAACTAGGCCTGAAAGTGCATTTAAAGCAATAAAAACTCAAAATGAGTGTCACACCTAAACCAAAGGATTTATGCACACATTTCAACATGTATTTTGTTCAGGTTGACCTCCTGAAGCCTAAATGACCATTTATTTGACTACACAACTCATTCCTATGAAGGTACATTCAAAGTCACAAAACGTGCTCAACTAGGCCTGAAAGTGCATTTAAAGCAATAAAAACTGAAAATGAGTGTCACGCCTAAACCAAAGGACTTATGCACACATTTCAACATGTATTTAGTTCAGGTTGACCTCCTGAAGCCTAAATCACCATTAATTTGACTACACAACTTAATCCTATGAAGATACATTCAAAGTAAAAAAACGGGCTCAACTTGGACTGAAAGTGCATTTAAAGCAATAAAAACTGAAAATGAGTGTCACGCCTAAACCAAAGGACTTATGCACACATTTCAACATGTATTTAGTTCAGGTTGACCTCCTGAAGCCTAAATGAGCATTAATTTGACTACACAACTCATTCCTATGAAGGTACATTCAAAGTCACAAAACGTGCTCAACTAGGCCTGAAAGTGCATTTAAAGCAATAATAACTCAAAATGAGTGTCACGCCTAAACCAAAGGACTTATGCACACATTTCAACATGTATTTAGTTCAGGTTGACATTCTGAAGCCTAAATGAGCATTAATTTGACTACACAACTTATTCCTATGAAGATACATTCAAAGTAAAAAAACGGCTCAACTCGGACTGAAAGTGCATTTAAAGCAATAAAAACTGAAAATGAGTGTCACGCCTAAACCAAAGGACTTATGCACACATTTCAACATGTATTTAGTTCAGGTTGACGTCCTGAAGCCTAAATCACCATTAATTTGACTACACAACTTATTCCTATGAAGATACATTCAAAGTAAAAAAACGGGCTCAACTCGGACTGAAAGTGCATTTAAAGCAATAAAAACTGAAAATGAGTGTCACGCCTAAACCAAAGGACTTATGCACACATTTCAACATGTATTTAGTTCAGGTTGACCTCCTGAAGCCTAAATGAGCATTAATTTGACTACACAACTCATTCCTATGAAGGTACATTCAAAGTCACAAAACGTGCTCAACTAGGCCTGAAAGTGCATTTAAAGCAATAATAACTCAAAATGAGTGTCACGCCTAAACCAAAGGACTTATGCACACATTTCAACATGTATTTTGTTCAGGTTGACCTCCTGAAGCCTAAATGAGCATTTATTTGACTACACAACTCATTCCTATGAAGGTACATTCAAAGTCACAAAACGTGCTCAACTAGGCCTGAAAGTGCATTTAAAGCAATAAAAACTGAAAATGAGTGTCACGCCTAAACCAAAGGACTTATGCACACATTTCAACATGTATTTAGTTCAGGTTGACCTCCTGAAGCCTAAATCACCATTAATTTGACTACACAACTTAATCCTATGAAGATACATTCAAAGTAAAAAAACGGGCTCAACTCGGACTGAAAGTGCATTTAAAGCAATAAAAACTGAAAATGAGTGTCACGCCTAAACCAAAGGACTTATGCACACATTTCAACATGTATTTTGTTCAGGTTGACCTCCTGAAGCCTAAATGAGCATTAATTTGACTACACAACTCATTCCTATGAAGGTACATTCAAAGTCACAAAACGTGCTCAACTAGGCCTGAAAGTGCATTTAAAGCAATAATAACTCAAAATGAGTGTCACGCCTAAACCAAAGGACTTATGCACACATTTCAACATGTATTTAGTTCAGGTTGACATTCTGAAGCCTAAATGAGCATTAATTTGACTACACAACTTATTCCTATGAAGATACATTCAAAGTAAAAAAACGGCTCAACTCGGACTGAAAGTGCATTTAAAGCAATAAAAACTGAAAATGAGTGTCACGCCTAAACCAAAGGACTTATGCACACATTTCAACATGTATTTAGTTCAGGTTGACCTCCTGAAGCCTAAATGAGCATTAATTTGACTACACAACTCATTCCTATGAAGGTACATTCAAAGTCACAAAACGTGCTCAACTAGGCCTGAAAGTGCATTTAAAGCAATAATAACTCAAAATGAGTGTCACGCCTAAACCAAAGGACTTATGCACACATTTCAACATGTATTTAGTTCAGGTTGACATTCTGAAGCCTAAATGAGCATTAATTTGACTACACAACTCATTCCTATGAAGGTACATTCAAAGTCACAAAACGTGCTCAACTAGGCCTGAAAGTGCATTTAAAGCAATAATAACTCAAAATGAGTGTCACGCCTAAACCAAAGGACTTATGCACACATTTCAACATGTATTTAGTTCAGGTTGACGTCCTGAAGCCTAAATGAGCATTAATTTGACTACACAACTTATTCCTATGAAGATACATTCAATGTAAAAAAACGTGCTCTACTCGGCCTGAAAATGCATTTAAAGCAATAAAAACTCAAAATGAGTGTCACGCCTAAACCAAAGGTCTTATGCACACATTTCAACATGTATTTAGTTCAGGTTGACCTCCTGAAGCCTAAATGAGCATTAATTTGACTACACAACTCATTCCTATGAAGGAACATTCAAAGTAAAAAAACGGGCTCAACTCGGACTGAAAGTGCATTTAAAGCAATAAAAACTGAAAATGAGTGTCACGCCAAAACCAAAGGACTTATGCACACATTTCAACATGTATTTAGTTCAGGTTGACCTCCTGAAGCCTAAATGAGCATTTATTTGACTACACAACTCATTCCTATGAAGGTACATTCAAAGTCACAAAACGTGCTCAACTAGGCCTGAAAGTGCATTTAAAGCAATAAAAACTCAAAATGAGTGTCACGCCTAAACCAAAGGACTTATGCACACATTTCAACATGTATTTAGTTCAGGTTGACCTCCTGAAGCCTAAATGAGCATTAATTTGACTACACAACTCATTCCTATGAAGGTACATTCAAAGTCACAAAACGTGCTCAACTAGGCCTGAAAGTGCATTTAAAGCAATAAAAACTCAAAATGAG
This sequence comes from Hippocampus zosterae, assembly GCF_025434085.1. Classification (NCBI taxonomy): domain Eukaryota; kingdom Metazoa; phylum Chordata; class Actinopteri; order Syngnathiformes; family Syngnathidae; genus Hippocampus; species Hippocampus zosterae. Next base: position 24,054,509 of record NC_067461.1, on the reverse strand, counting down.
TGTCACGCCTAAACCAAAGGACTTATGCACACATTTCAACATGTATTTAGTTCAGGTTGACATTCTGAAGCCTAAATGAGCATTAATTTGACTACACAACTTATTCCTATGAAGATACATTCAATGTAAAAAAACGTGCTCTACTCGGCCTGAAAATGCATTTAAAGCAATAAAAACTCAAAATGAGTGTCACGCCTAAACCAAAGGTCTTATGCACACATTTCAACATGTATTTAGTTCAGGTTGACCTCCTGAAGCCTAAATGAGCATTAATTTGACTACACAACTCATTCCTATGAAGGAACATTCAAAGTAAAAAAACGGGCTCAACTCGGACTGAAAGTGCATTTAAAGCAATAAAAACTGAAAATGAGTGTCACGCCAAAACCAAAGGACTTATGCACACATTTCAACATGTATTTAGTTCAGGTTGACCTCCTGAAGCCTAAATGAGCATTTATTTGACTACACAACTCATTCCTATGAAGGTACATTCAAAGTCACAAAACGTGCTCAACTAGGCCTGAAAGTGCATTTAAAGCAATAAAAACTCAAAATGAGTGTCACGCCTAAACCAAAGGACTTATGCACACATTTCAACATGTATTTAGTTCAGGTTGACCTCCTGAAGCCTAAATGAGCATTAATTTGACTACACAACTCATTCCTATGAAGGTACATTCAAAGTCACAAAACGTGCTCAACTAGGCCTGAAAGTGCATTTAAAGCAATAAAAACTCAAAATGAGTGTCACGCCTAAACCAAAGGACTTATGCACACATTTCAACATGTATTTAGTTCAGGTTGACATTCTGAAGCCTAAATGAGCATTAATTTGATCACACAACTCATTCCTATGAAGATACATTCAAACTCAGAAACGTGCTCTACTCGGCCTGAAAATGCATTTAAAGCAATAAAAACTCAAATTGAGTGTCACGCCTAAACCAAAGGACTTATACACACATTTCAACATGTATTTAGTTCAGGTTGACCTCCTGAAGCCTAAATGAGCATTAATTTGACTACACAACTTATTCCTATGAAGGAACATTCAAAGTAAAAAAACGGGCTCAATTCGGACTGAAAGTGCATTTAAAGCAATAAAAACTGAAAATGAGTGTCACGCCTAAACCAAACGACTTATGCACACATTTCAACATGTATTTAGTTCAGGTTAACCTCCTGAAGCCTAAATGAGCATTAATTTGACTACACAACTCATTCCTATGAAGGTACATTCAAAGTCACAAAACGTGCTCTACTATGCCTGAAAGTGCATTTAAAGCAATAAAAACTCAAAATGAGTGTCACGCCTAAACCAAAGGACTTATGCACACATTTCAACATGTATTTAGTTCAGGTTGACCTCCTGAAGCCTAAATCACCAATAATTTGACTACACAACTTAATCCTGTGAAGATACATTCAAAGTAAAAAAACGGACTCAACTCGGACTGAAAGTGCATTTAAAGCAATAAAAACTGAAAATGAGTGTCACGCCTAAACCAAAGGACTTATGCACACATTTCAACATGTATTTAGTTCAGGTTGACGTCCTGAAGCCTAAATGAGCATTAATTTGACTACACAACTTATTCCTATGAAGATACATTCAAAGTAAAAAAACGTGCTCTACTCGGCCTGAAAATGCATTTAAAGCAATAAAAACTCAAAATGAGTGTCACGCCTAAACCAAAGGCCTTATGCACACATTTCAACATGTATTTAGTTCAGGTTGACCTCCTGAAGCCTAAATGAGCATTAATTTGACTACACAACTCATTCCTATGAAGGAACATTCAAAGTAAAAAAACGAGCTCAACTCGGACTGAAAGTGCATTTAAAGCAATAAAAACTGAAAATGAGTGTCACGCCTAAACCAAAGGACTTATGCACACATTTCAACATGTATTTAGTTCAGGTTGACCTCCTGAAGCCTAAATGAGTATAATTTGACTACACAACTCATTCCTATGAAGGTACATTAAAAGTCACAAAACGTGCTCAACTAGGCCTGAAAGTGCATTTAAAGCAATAAAAACTCAAAATGAGTGTCACGCCTAAACCAAAGGACTTATGCACACATTTCAACATGTATTTAGTTCAGGTTGACATTCTGAAGCCTAAATGAGCATTATTTGGTCTATACAACTCATTCCTATGAAGGTACATTCAAAGTCACAAAACGTGCTCAACTAGGCCTGAAAGTGCATTTAAAGCAATAAAATCTCAAAATGAGTTTCACGCCTAAATCAAAGGACTTATGCACACATTTCAACATGTATTTAGTTTAGGTTGACCTCCTGAAGCCTAAATGAGCATTAATTTGATCACACAACTCATTCCCATGAAGATACATTCAAAGTCAGCAAGTGCCCTGCTCTGTCTGAAAATGCATTTGAATCAATAAAAACTAAAATTGAGTGTCATGCCTAAACCAAAGGACGTCTGCACACATTTCAACGTCTAAAGTGTTGTTTCCGATGCCTGCTAGTGTATGTGTGCGTGCGTGTGTGAGAGTGTGTAAGTGTGTGCGTGTGTTTGTGTGTGTTTGTGTGGGTGCGTGCGTGTGTGTGTTGTGCGCACCCCCCCCCCCCCCAAAAAAGTACTGTATTCGGATAAAAATGACGAATTACTCAGAGGTTTTAACTTTTGCTTGCACTTGATTTGTTCTGACACCGACGACGTCCACCAATGACAGCCCGAGTGGATCTAGCCCACGTGGTGTGAGAGCAGGGGGAGGTGAAAAGATGCAAAGCCTAGGTGATTGGCTGTGCATCTTTCAGTCTTCCACGTGGGTTAGTCTTTGATCTTCAATCAGTGTCCAAATGTTGTTTACATGCGTAGCGTGTGCGGATGTGTGTGCCTCTCATGAGTTTGTGTGTGTGTTTGCGCGCGCGTGATCGTGTGCCCATACATGTGTGAGTGTTTCTTTGATCTAAATCATCGTTGGTGTGTTGTTTACGATACGTGCTCGTCTGTGCGTACGTTTGTGTGAGTGTGTGTGCGTGCGTGCGTTTGTGTGTGTGCTTGCTGCGTGCTGGCGCGCTCGGAAGCGTGTGTGTCACAGAGAAAGAGAGGGAGCGGGATCGCTGGCCTGTATGTACTCTATGTGAAACACACAGGACATTTGTAATTTCGTCCCTTTCACATTTTTTGGCTTTTTTAAAAATAAAACTTATTTCATCAATGGTTCATAATGAGTGTCACGCCTAGACCAAATGACTTATGCACACATTTCAACATTTATTTAGTTCAGGTTGACCTCCTGAAGCCTAAATGAGCATTAATTTGACAACACAACTCATTCCTATGAAGGTACATTCAAAGTCACAAAACGTGCTCAACTAGGCCTGAAAGTGCATTTAAAGCAATAAAAAACTCAAAAATGAGTGTCACGCCTAAACCAAAGGACTTATGCACACATTTCAACATGTATTTAGTTCAGGTTGACCTCCTGAAGCCTAAATGAGCATTAATTTGACTACACAACTTATTCTTATGAAGGAACATTCAAAGTAAAAAAACGGGCTCAATTCGGACTGAAAGTGCATTTAAAGCAATAAAAACTGAAAATGAGTGTCACGCCTAAACCAAAGGACTTATGCACACATTTCAACATGTATTTAGTTCAGGTTAACCTCCTGAAGCCTAAATGAGCATTAATTTGACTACACAACTCATTCCTATGAAGGTACATTCAAACTCAGAAACGTGCTCTACTCGGCCTGAAAATGCATTTAAAGCAATAAAAACTCAAATTGAGTGTCACGCCTAAACCAAAGGACTTATACACACATTTCAACATGTATTTAGTTCAGGTTGACCTCCTGAAGCCTAAATGTGCATTAATTTGACTACACAACTTATTCCTATGAAGGAACATTCAAAGTAAAAAAACGGGCTCAATTCGGACTGAAAGTGCATTTAAAGCAATAAAAACTGAAAATGAGTGTCACGCCTAAACCAAAGGACTTATGCACACATTTCAACATGTATTTAGTTCAGGTTAACCTCCTGAAGCCTAAATGAGCATTAATTTGACTACACAACTCATTCCTATGAAGGTACATTCAAAGTCACAAAACGTGCTCAACTAGGCCTGAAAGTGCATTTAAAGCAATAAAAACTCAAAATGAGTGTCACGCCTAAACCAAAGGACTTATGCACACATTTCAACATGTATTTAGTTCAGGTTGACCTCCTGAAGCCTAAATCACCAATAATTTGACTACACAACTTAATCCTATGAAGATACATTCAAAGTAAAAAAACGGACTCAACTCGGACTGAAAGTGCATTTAAAGCAATAAAAACTGAAAATGAGTGTCACGCCTAAACCAAAGGACTTATGCACACATTTCAACATGTATTTAGTTCAGGTTGACGTCCTGAAGCCTAAATGAGCATTAATTTGACTACACAACTTATTCCTATGAAGATACATTCAAAGTAAAAAAACGTGCTCTACTCGGCCTGAAAATGCATTTAAAGCAATAAAAACTCAAAATGAGTGTCACGCCTAAACCAAAGGCCTTATGCACACATTTCAACATGTATTTAGTTCAGGTTGACCTCCTGAAGCCTAAATGAGCATTAATTTGACTACACAACTCATTCCTATGAAGGAACATTCAAAGTAAAAAAACGGGCTCAACTCGGACTGAAAGTGCATTTAAAGCAATAAAAACTGAAAATGAGTGTCACGCCTAAACCAAAGGACTTATGCACACATTTCAACATGTATTTAGTTCAGGTTGACCTCCTGAAGCCTAAATGAGTATAATTTGACTACAGAACTCATTCCTATGAAGGTACATTAAAAGTCACAAAACGTGCTCAACTAGGCCTGAAAGTGCATTTAAAGCAATAAAAACTCAAAATGAGTGTCACGCCTAAACCAAAGGACTTATGCACACATTTCAACATGTATTTAGTTCAGGTTGACATTCTGAAGCCTAAATGAGCATTATTTGGTCTATACAACTCATTCCTATGAAGGTACATTCAAAGTCACAAAACGTGCTCAACTAGGCCTGAAAGTGCATTTAAAGCAATAAAATCTCAAAATGAGTTTCACGCCTAAATCAAAGGACTTATGCACACATTTCAACATGTATTTAGTTTAGGTTGACCTCCTGAAGCCTAAATGAGCATTAATTTGATCACACAACTCATTCCCATGAAGATACATTCAAAGTCAGCAAGTGCCCTGCTCTGTCTGAAAATGCATTTGAATCAATAAAAACTAAAATTGAGTGTCATGCCTAAACCAAAGGACTTCTGCACACATTTCAACGTCTAAAGTGTTGTTTCCGATGCCTGCTAGTGTATGTGTGCGTGCGTGTGTGAGAGTGTGTAAGTGTGTGCGTGTGTTTGTGTGTGTTTGTGTGGGTGCGTGCGTGTGTGTGTTGTGCGCACCCCCCCCCCCCCAAAAAAGTACTGTATTCGGATAAAAATGACGAATTACTCAGAGGTTTTAACTTTTGCTTGCACTTGATTTGTTCTGACACCGACGACGTCCACCAATGACAGCCCGAGTGGATCTAGCCCACGTGGTGTGAGAGCAGGGGGAGGTGAAAAGATGCAAAGCCTAGGTGATTGGCTGTGCATCTTTCAGTCTCCACGTGGGTTAGTCTTTGATCTTCAATCAGTGTCCAAATGTTGTTTACATGCGTAGCGTGTGCGGATGTGTGTGCCTCTCATGAGTTTGTGTGTGTGTTTGCGCGCGCGTGATCGTGTGCCCATACATGTGTGAGTGTTTCTTTGATCTAAATCATCGTTGGCGTGTTGTTTACGATACGTGCTCGTCTGTGCGTACGTTTGTGTGAGTGTGTGTGCGTGCGTGCGTTTGTGTGTGTGCTTGCTGCGTGCTGGCGCGCTCGGAAGCGTGTGTGTCACAGAGAAAGAGAGGGAGCGGGATCGCTGGCCTGTATGTACTCTATGTGAAACACACAGGACATTTGTAATTTCGTCCCTTTCACATTTTTTGGCTTTTTTAAAAATAAAACTTATTTCATCAATGGTTCATAATGAGTGTCACGCCTAGACCAAATGACTTATGCACACATTTCAACATTTATTTAGTTCAGGTTGACCTCCTGAAGCCTAAATGAGCATTAATTTGACAACACAACTCATTCCTATGAAGGTACATTCAAAGTCACAAAACGTGCTCAACTAGGCCTGAAAGTGCATTTAAAGCAATAAAAAACTCAAAAATGAGTGTCACGCCTAAACCAAAGGACTTATGCACACATTTCAACATGTATTTAGTTCAGGTTGACCTCCTGAAGCCTAAATGAGCATTAATTTGACTACACAACTTATTCCTATGAAGGAACATTCAAAGTAAAAAAACGGGCTCAATTCGGACTGAAAGTGCATTTAAAGCAATAAAAACTGAAAATGAGTGTCACGCCTAAACCAAAGGACTTATGCACACATTTCAACATGTATTTAGTTCAGGTTAACCTCCTGAAGCCTAAATGAGCATTAATTTGACTACACAACTCATTCCTATGAAGGTACATTCAAACTCAGAAACGTGCTCTACTCGGCCTGAAAATGCATTTAAAGCAATAAAAACTCAAATTGAGTGTCACGCCTAAACCAAAGGACTTATACACACATTTCAACATGTATTTAGTTCAGGTTGACCTCCTGAAGCCTAAATGAGCATTAATTTGACTACACAACTTATTCCTATGAAGGAACATTCAAAGTAAAAAAACGGGCTCAATTCGGACTGAAAGTGCATTTAAAGCAATAAAAACTGAAAATGAGTGTCACGCCTAAACCAAAGGACTTATGCACACATTTCAACATGTATTTAGTTCAGGTTAACCTCCTGAAGCCTAAATGAGCATTAATTTGACTACACAACTCATTCCTATGAAGGTACATTCAAAGTCACAAAACGTGCTCAACTAGGCCTGAAAGTGCATTTAAAGCAATAAAAACTCAAAATGAGTGTCACGCCTAAACCAAAGGACTTATGCACACATTTCAACATGTATTTAGTTCAGGTTGACCTCCTGAAGCCTAAATCACCAATAATTTGACTACACAACTTAATCCTATGAAGATACATTCAAAGTAAAAAAACGGACTCAACTCGGACTGAAAGTGCATTTAAAGCAATAAAAACTGAAAATGAGTGTCACGCCTAAACCAAAGGACTTATGCACACATTTCAACATGTATTTAGTTCAGGTTGACGTCCTGAAGCCTAAATGAGCATTAATTTGACTACACAACTTATTCCTATGAAGATACATTCAAAGTAAAAAAACGTGCTCTACTCGGCCTGAAAATGCATTTAAAGCAATAAAAACTCAAAATGAGTGTCACGCCTAAACCAAAGGCCTTATGCACACATTTCAACATGTATTTAGTTCAGGTTGACCTCCTGAAGCCTAAATGAGCATTAATTTGACTACACAACTCATTCCTATGAAGGAACATTCAAAGTAAAAAAACGGGCTCAACTCGGACTGAAAGTGCATTTAAAGCAATAAAAACTGAAAATGAGTGTCACGCCTAAACCAAAGGACTTATGCACACATTTCAACATGTATTTAGTTCAGGTTGACCTCCTGAAGCCTAAATGAGTATAATTTGACTACACAACTCATTCCTATGAAGGTACATTAAAAGTCACAAAACGTGCTCAACTAGGCCTGAAAGTGCATTTAAAGCAATAATAACTCAAAATGAGTGTCACGCCTAAACCAAAGGACTTATGCACACATTTCAACATGTATTTAGTTCAGGTTGACATTCTGAAGCCTAAATGAGCATTAATTTGACTACACAACTTATTCCTATGAAGATACATTCAAAGTAAAAAAACGGCTCAACTCGGACTGAAAGTGCATTTAAAGCAATAAAAACTGAAAATGAGTGTCACGCCTAAACCAAAGGACTTATGCACACATTTCAACATGTATTTAGTTCAGGTTGACGTCCTGAAGCCTAAATCACCATTAATTTGACTACACAACTTATTCCTATGAAGATACATTCAAAGTAAAAAAACGGGCTCAACTCGGACTGAAAGTGCATTTAAAGCAATAAAAACTGAAAATGAGTGTCACGCCTAAACCAAAGGACTTATGCACACATTTCAACATGTATTTAGTTCAGGTTGACCTCCTGAAGCCTAAATGAGCATTAATTTGACTACACAACTCATTCCTATGAAGGTACATTCAAAGTCACAAAACGTGCTCAACTAGGCCTGAAAGTGCATTTAAAGCAATAATAACTCAAAATGAGTGTCACGCCTAAACCAAAGGACTTATGCACACATTTCAACATGTATTTTGTTCAGGTTGACCTCCTGAAGCCTAAATGAGCATTTATTTGACTACACAACTCATTCCTATGAAGGTACATTCAAAGTCACAAAACGTGCTCAACTAGGCCTGAAAGTGCATTTAAAGCAATAAAAACTGAAAATGAGTGTCACGCCTAAACCAAAGGACTTATGCACACATTTCAACATGTATTTAGTTCAGGTTGACCTCCTGAAGCCTAAATCACCATTAATTTGACTACACAACTTAATCCTATGAAGATACATTCAAAGTAAAAAAACGGGCTCAACTCGGACTGAAAGTGCATTTAAAGCAATAAAAACTGAAAATGAGTGTCACGCCTAAACCAAAGGACTTATGCACACATTTCAACATGTATTTTGTTCAGGTTGACCTCCTGAAGCCTAAATGAGCATTAATTTGACTACACAACTCATTCCTATGAAGGTACATTCAAAGTCACAAAACGTGCTCAACTAGGCCTGAAAGTGCATTTAAAGCAATAATAACTCAAAATGAGTGTCACGCCTAAACCAAAGGACTTATGCACACATTTCAACATGTATTTAGTTCAGGTTGACATTCTGAAGCCTAAATGAGCATTAATTTGACTACACAACTTATTCATATGAAGATACATTCAAAGTAAAAAAACGGCTCAACTCGGACTGAAAGTGCATTTAAAGCAATAAAAACTGAAAATGAGTGTCACGCCTAAACCAAAGGACTTATGCACACATTTCAACATGTATTTAGTTCAGGTTGACCTCCTGAAGCCTAAATGAGCATTAATTTGACTACACAACTCATTCCTATGAAGGTACATTCAAAGTCACAAAACGTGCTCAACTAGGCCTGAAAGTGCATTTAAAGCAATAATAACTCAAAATGAGTGTCACGCCTAAACCAAAGGACTTATGCACACATTTCAACATGTATTTAGTTCAGGTTGACATTCTGAAGCCTAAATGAGCATTAATTTGACTACACAACTCATTCCTATGAAGGTACATTCAAAGTCACAAAACGTGCTCAACTAGGCCTGAAAGTGCATTTAAAGCAATAATAACTCAAAATGAGTGTCACGCCTAAACCAAAGGACTTATGCACACATTTCAACATGTATTTAGTTCAGGTTGACGTCCTGAAGCCTAAATGAGCATTAATTTGACTACACAACTTATTCCTATGAAGATACATTCAATGTAAAAAAACGTGCTCTACTCGGCCTGAAAATGCATTTAAAGCAATAAAAACTCAAAATGAGTGTCACGCCTAAACCAAAGGTCTTATGCACACATTTCAACATGTATTTAGTTCAGGTTGACCTCCTGAAGCCTAAATGAGCATTAATTTGACTACACAACTCATTCCTATGAAGGAACATTCAAAGTAAAAAAACGGGCTCAACTCGGACTGAAAGTGCATTTAAAGCAATAAAAACTGAAAATGAGTGTCACGCCAAAACCAAAGGACTTATGCACACATTTCAACATGTATTTAGTTCAGGTTGACCTCCTGAAGCCTAAATGAGCATTTATTTGACTACACAACTCATTCCTATGAAGGTCCATTCAAAGTCACAAAACGTGCTCAACTAGGCCTGAAAGTGCATTTAAAGCAATAAAAACTCAAAATGAGTGTCACGCCTAAACCAAAGGACTTATGCACACATTTCAACATGTATTTAGTTCAGGTTGACCTCCTGAAGCCTAAATGAGCATTAATTTGACTACACAACTCATTCCTATGAAGGTACATTCAAAGTCACAAAACGTGCTCAACTAGGCCTGAAAGTGCATTTAAAGCAATAAAAACTCAAAATGAGTGTCACGCCTAAACCAAAGGACTTATGCACACATTTCAACATGTATTTAGTTCAGGTTGACCTCCTGAAGCCTAAATCACCATTAATTTGACTACACAACTTATTCCTATGAAGATACATTCAAAGTAAAAAAACGGGCTCAACTCGGACTGAAAGTGCATTTAAAGCAATAAAAACTGAAAATGAGTGTCACGCCTAAACCAAACGACTTATGCACACATTTCAACATGTATTTAGTTCAGGTTGACCTCCTGAAGCCTAAATGAGCATTAATTTGACTACACAACTTATTCCTATGAAGGAACATTCAAAGTAAAAAAACGGGCTCAACTCGGACTGAAAGTGCATTTAAAGCAATAAAAACTGAAAATGTGTGTCACGCCTAAACCAAAGGACTTATGCACACAGTTCAACATGTATTTAGTTCAGGTTGACCTACTGAAGCCTAAATGAGCATTAATTTGACTACACAACTCATTCCTATGAAGGTACATTCAAAGTCACAAAACGTGCTCAACTAAGCCTGAAAGTGCATTTAAAGCAATAAAAACTCAAAATGAGTGTCACGCCTAAACCAAAGGACTTATGCACACATTTCAACATGTATTTAGTTCAGGTTGACATTCTGAAGCCTAAATGAGCATTAATTTGATCACACAACTCATTCCTATGAAGATACATTCAAACTCAGAAACGTGCTCTACTCGGCCTGAAAATGCATTTAAAGCAATAAAAACTCAAATTGAGTGTCACGCCTAAACCAAAGGACTTATACACACATTTCAACATGTATTTAGTTCAGGTTGACCTCCTGAAGCCTAAATGAGCATTAATTTGACTACACAACTTATTCCTATGAAGGAACATTCAAAGTAAAAAAACGGGCTCAATTCGGACTGAAAGTGCATTTAAAGCAATAAAAACTGAAAATGAGTGTCACGCCTAAACCAAAGGACTTATGCACACATTTCAACATGTATTTAGTTCAGGTTAACCTCCTGAAGCCTAAATGAGCATTAATTTGACTACACAACTCATTCCTATGAAGGTACATTCAAAGTCACAAAACGTGCTCTACTATGCCTGAAAGTGCATTTAAAGCAATAAAAACTCAAAATGAGTGTCACGCCTAAACCAAAGGACTTATGCACACATTTCAACATGTATTTAGTTCAGGTTGACCTCCTGAAGCCTAAATCACCAATAATTTGACTACACAACTTAATCCTGTGAAGATACATTCAAAGTAAAAAAACGGACTCAACTCGGACTGAAAGTGCATTTAAAGCAATAAAAACTGAAAATGAGTGTCACGCCTAAACCAAAGGACTTATGCACACATTTCAACATGTATTTAGTTCAGGTTGACGTCCTGAAGCCTAAATGAGCATTAATTTGACTACACAACTTATTCCTATGAAGATACATTCAAAGTAAAAAAACGTGCTCTACTCGGCCTGAAAATGCATTTAAAGCAATAAAAACTCAAAATGAGTGTCACGCCTAAACCAAAGGCCTTATGCACACATTTCAACATGTATTTAGTTCAGGTTGACCTCCTGAAGCCTAAATGAGCATTAATTTGACTACACAACTCATTCCTATGAAGGAACATTCAAAGTAAAAAAACGAGCTCAACTCGGACTGAAAGTGCATTTAAAGCAATAAAAACTGAAAATGAGTGTCACGCCTAAACCAAAGGACTTATGCACACATTTCAACATGTATTTAGTTCAGGTTGACCTCCTGAAGCCTAAATGAGTATAATTTGACTACACAACTCATTCCTATGAAGGTACATTAAAAGTCACAAAACGTGCTCAACTAGGCCTGAAAGTGCATTTAAAGCAATAAAAACTCAAAATGAGTGTCACGCCTAAACCAAAGGACTTATGCACACATTTCAACATGTATTTAGTTCAGGTTGACATTCTGAAGCCTAAATGAGCATTATTTGGTCTATACAACTCATTCCTATGAAGGTACATTCAAAGTCACAAAACGTGCTCAACTAGGCCTGAAAGTGCATTTAAAGCAATAAAATCTCAAAATGAGTTTCACGCCTAAATCAAAGGACTTATGCACACATTTCAACATGTATTTAGTTTAGGTTGACCTCCTGAAGCCTAAATGAGCATTAATTTGATCACACAACTCATTCCCATGAAGATACATTCAAAGTCAGCAAGTGCCCTGCTCTGTCTGAAAATGCATTTGAATCAATAAAAACTAAAATTGAGTGTCATGCCTAAACCAAAGGACGTCTGCACACATTTCAACGTCTAAAGTGTTGTTTCCGATGCCTGCTAGTGTATGTGTGCGTGCGTGTGTGAGAGTGTGTAAGTGTGTGCGTGTGTTTGTGTGTGTTTGTGTGGGTGCGTGCGTGTGTGTGTTGTGCGCACCCCCCCCCCCCCCAAAAAGTACTGTATTCGGATAAAAATGACGAATTACTCAGAGGTTTTAACTTTTGCTTGCACTTGATTTGTTCTGACACCGACGACGTCCACCAATGACAGCCCGAGTGGATCTAGCCCACGTGGTGTGAGAGCAGGGGGAGGTGAAAAGATGCAAAGCCTAGGTGATTGGCTGTGCATCTTTCAGTCTTCCACGTGGGTTAGTCTTTGATCTTCAATCAGTGTCCAAATGTTGTTTACATGCGTAGCGTGTGCGGATGTGTGTGCCTCTCATGAGTTTGTGTGTGTGTTTGCGCGCGCGTGATCGTGTGCCCATACATGTGTGAGTGTTTCTTTGATCTAAATCATCGTTGGTGTGTTGTTTACGATACGTGCTCGTCTGTGCGTACGTTTGTGTGAGTGTGTGTGCGTGCGTGCGTTTGTGTGTGTGCTTGCTGCGTGCTGGCGCGCTCGGAAGCGTGTGTGTCACAGAGAAAGAGAGGGAGCGGGATCGCTGGCCTGTATGTACTCTATGTGAAACACACAGGACATTTGTAATTTCGTCCCTTTCACATTTTTTGGCTTTTTTAAAAATAAAACTTATTTCATCAATGGTTCATAATGAGTGTCACGCCTAGACCAAATGACTTATGCACACATTTCAACATTTATTTAGTTCAGGTTGACCTCCTGAAGCCTAAATGAGCATTAATTTGACAACACAACTCATTCCTATGAAGGTACATTCAAAGTCACAAAACGTGCTCAACTAGGCCTGAAAGTGCATTTAAAGCAATAAAAAACTCAAAAATGAGTGTCACGCCTAAACCAAAGGACTTATGCACACATTTCAACATGTATTTAGTTCAGGTTGACCTCCTGAAGCCTAAATGAGCATTAATTTGACTACACAACTTATTCTTATGAAGGAACATTCAAAGTAAAAAAACGGGCTCAATTCGGACTGAAAGTGCATTTAAAGCAATAAAAACTGAAAATGAGTGTCACGCCTAAACCAAAGGACTTATGCACACATTTCAACATGTATTTAGTTCAGGTTAACCTCCTGAAGCCTAAATGAGCATTAATTTGACTACACAACTCATTCCTATGAAGGTACATTCAAACTCAGAAACGTGCTCTACTCGGCCTGAAAATGCATTTAAAGCAATAAAAACTCAAATTGAGTGTCACGCCTAAACCAAAGGACTTATACACACATTTCAACATGTATTTAGTTCAGGTTGACCTCCTGAAGCCTAAATGAGCATTAATTTGACTACACAACTTATTCCTATGAAGGAACATTCAAAGTAAAAAAACGGGCTCAATTCGGACTGAAAGTGCATTTAAAGCAATAAAAACTGAAAATGAGTGTCACGCCTAAACCAAAGGACTTATGCACACATTTCAACATGTATTTAGTTCAGGTTAACCTCCTGAAGCCTAAATGAGCATTAATTTGACTACACAACTCATTCCTATGAAGGTACATTCAAAGTCACAAAACGTGCTCAACTAGGCCTGAAAGTGCATTTAAAGCAATAAAAACTCAAAATGAGTGTCACGCCTAAACCAAAGGACTTATGCACACATTTCAACATGTATTTAGTTCAGGTTGACCTCCTGAAGCCTAAATCACCAATAATTTGACTACACAACTTAATCCTATGAAGATACATTCAAAGTAAAAAAACGGACTCAACTCGGACTGAAAGTGCATTTAAAGCAATAAAAACTGAAAATGAGTGTCACGCCTAAACCAAAGGACTTATGCACACATTTCAACATGTATTTAGTTCAGGTTGACGTCCTGAAGCCTAAATGAGCATTAATTTGACTACACAACTTATTCCTATGAAGATACATTCAAAGTAAAAAAACGTGCTCTACTCGGCCTGAAAATGCATTTAAAGCAATAAAAACTCAAAATGAGTGTCACGCCTAAACCAAAGGCCTTATGCACACATTTCAACATGTATTTAGTTCAGGTTGACCTCCTGAAGCCTAAATGAGCATTAATTTGACTACACAACTCATTCCTATGAAGGAACATTCAAAGTAAAAAAACGGGCTCAACTCGGACTGAAAGTGCATTTAAAGCAATAAAAACTGAAAATGAGTGTCACGCCTAAACCAAAGGACTTATGCACACATTTCAACATGTATTTAGTTCAGGTTGACCTCCTGAAGCCTAAATGAGTATAATTTGACTACACAACTCATTCCTATGAAGGTACATTAAAAGTCACAAAACGTGCTCAACTAGGCCTGAAAGTGCATTTAAAGCAATAAAAACTCAAAATGAGTGTCACGCCTAAACCAAAGGACTTATGCACACATTTCAACATGTATTTAGTTCAGGTTGACATTCTGAAGCCTAAATGAGCATTATTTGGTCTATACAACTCATTCCTATGAAGGTACATTCAAAGTCACAAAACGTGCTCAACTAGGCCTGAAAGTGCATTTAAAGCAATAAAATCTCAAAATGAGTTTCACGCCTAAATCAAAGGACTTATGCACACATTTCAACATGTATTTAGTTTAGGTTGACCTCCTGAAGCCTAAATGAGCATTAATTTGATCACACAACTCATTCCCATGAAGATACATTCAAAGTCAGCAAGTGCCCTGCTCTGTCTGAAAATGCATTTGAATCAATAAAAACTAAAATTGAGTGTCATGCCTAAACCAAAGGACGTCTGCACACATTTCAACGTCTAAAGTGTTGTTTCCGATGCCTGCTAGTGTATGTGTGCGTGCGTGTGTGAGAGTGTGTAAGTGTGTGCGTGTGTTTGTGTGTGTTTGTGTGGGTGCGTGCGTGTGTGTGTTGTGCGCACCCCCCCCCCCCCCCCCAAAAAAGTACTGTATTCGGATAAAAATGACGAATTACTCAGAGGTTTTAACTTTTGCTTGCACTTGATTTGTTCTGACACCGACGACGTCCACCAATGACAGCCCGAGTGGATCTAGCCCACGTGGTGTGAGAGCAGGGGGAGGTGAAAAGATGCAAAGCCTAGGTGATTGGCTGTGCATCTTTCAGTCTTCCACGTGGGTTAGTCTTTGATCTTCAATCAGTGTCCAAATGTTGTTTACATGCGTAGCGTGTGCGGATGTGTGTGCCTCTCATGAGTTTGTGTGAGTGTTTGCGCGCGCGTGATCGTGTGCCCATACATGTGTGAGTGTTTCTTTGATCTAAATCATCGTTGGTGTGTTGTTTACGATACGTGCTCGTCTGTGCGTACGTTTGTGTGAGTGTGTGTGCGTGCGTGCGTTTGTGTGTGTGCTTGCTGCGTGCTGGCGCGCTCGGAAGCGTGTGTGTCACAGAGAAAGAGAGGGAGCGGGATCGCTGGCCTGTATGTACTCTATGTGAAACACACAGGACATTTGTAATTTCGTCCCTTTCACATTTTTTGGCTTTTTTAAAAATAAAACTTATTTCATCAATGGTTCATAATGAGTGTCACGCCTAGACCAAATGACTTATGCACACATTTCAACATTTATTTAGTTCAGGTTGACCTCCTGAAGCCTAAATGAGCATTAATTTGACAACACAACTCATTCCTATGAAGGTACATTCAAAGTCACAAAACGTGCTCAACTAGGCCTGAAAGTGCATTTAAAGCAATAAAAAACTCAAAAATGAGTGTCACGCCTAAACCAAAGGACTTATGCACACATTTCAACATGTATTTAGTTCAGGTTGACCTCCTGAAGCCTAAATGAGCATTAATTTGACTACACAACTTATTCCTATGAAGGAACATTCAAAGTAAAAAAACGGGCTCAATTCGGACTGAAAGTGCATTTAAAGCAATAAAAACTGAAAATGAGTGTCACGCCTAAACCAAAGGACTTATGCACACATTTCAACATGTATTTAGTTCAGGTTAACCTCCTGAAGCCTAAATGAGCATTAATTTGACTACACAACTCATTCCTATGAAGGTACATTCAAACTCAGAAACGTGCTCTACTCGGCCTGAAAATGCATTTAAAGCAATAAAAACTCAAATTGAGTGTCACGCCTAAACCAAAGGACTTATACACACATTTCAACATGTATTTAGTTCAGGTTGACCTCCTGAAGCCTAAATGAGCATTAATTTGACTACACAACTTATTCCTATGAAGGAACATTCAAAGTAAAAAAACGGGCTCAATTCGGACTGAAAGTGCATTTAAAGCAATAAAAACTGAAAATTAGTGTCACGCCTAAACCAAAGGACTTATGCACACATTTCAACATGTATTTAGTTCAGGTTAACCTCCTGAAGCCTAAATGAGCATTAATTTGACCACACAACTCATTCCTATGAAGGTACATTCAAAGTCACAAAACGTGCTCAACTAGGCCTGAAAGTGCATTTAAAGCAATAAAAACTCAAAATGAGTGTCACGCCTAAACCAAAGGACTTATGCACACATTTCAACATGTATTTAGTTCAGGTTGACCTCCTGAAGCCTAAATCACCAATAATTTGACTACACAACTTAATCCTATGAAGATACATTCAAAGTAAAAAAACGGACTCAACTCGGACTGAAAGTGCATTTAAAGCAATAAAAACTGAAAATGAGTGTCACGCCTAAACCAAAGGACTTATGCACACATTTCAACATGTATTTAGTTCAGGTTGACGTCCTGAAGCCTAAATGAGCATTAATTTGACTACACAACTTATTCCTATGAAGATACATTCAAAGTAAAAAAACGTGCTCTACTCGGCCTGAAAATGCATTTAAAGCAATAAAAACTCAAAATGAGTGTCACGCCTAAACCAAAGGCCTTATGCACACATTTCAACATGTATTTAGTTCAGGTTGACCTCCTGAAGCCTAAATGAGCATTAATTTGACTACACAACTCATTCCTATGAAGGAACATTCAAAGTAAAAAAACGGGCTCAACTCGGACTGAAAGTGCATTTAAAGCAATAAAAACTGAAAATGAGTGTCACGCCTAAACCAAAGGACTTATGCACACATTTCAACATGTATTTAGTTCAGGTTGACCTCCTGAAGCCTAAATGAGTATAATTTGACTACACAACTCATTCCTATGAAGGTACATTAAAAGTCACAAAACGTGCTCAACTAGGCCTGAAAGTGCATTTAAAGCAATAAAAACTCAAAATGAGTGTCACGCCTAAACCAAAGGACTTATGCACACATTTCAACATGTATTTAGTTCAGGTTGACATTCTGAAGCCTAAATGAGCATTATTTGGTCTATACAACTCATTCCTATGAAGGTACATTCAAAGTCACAAAACGTGCTCAACTAGGCCTGAAAGTGCATTTAAAGCAATAAAATCTCAAAATGAGTTTCACGCCTAAATCAAAGGACTTATGCACACATTTCAACATGTATTTAGTTTAGGTTGACCTCCTGAAGCCTAAATGAGCATTAATTTGATCACACAACTCATTCCCATGAAGATACATTCAAAGTCAGCAAGTGCCCTGCTCTGTCTGAAAATGCATTTGAATCAATAAAAACTAAAATTGAGTGTCATGCCTAAACCAAAGGACGTCTGCACACATTTCAACGTCTAAAGTGTTGTTTCCGATGCCTGCTAGTGTATGTGTGCGTGCGTGTGTGAGAGTGTGTAAGTGTGTGCGTGTGTTTGTGTGTGTTTGTGTGGGTGCGTGCGTGTGTGTGTTGTGCGCACCCCCCCCCCCCCCCCAAAAAAGTACTGTATTCGGATAAAAATGACGAATTACTCAGAGGTTTTAACTTTTGCTTGCACTTGATTTGTTCTGACACCGACGACGTCCACCAATGACAGCCCGAGTGGATCTAGCCCACGTGGTGTGAGAGCAGGGGGAGGTGAAAAGATGCAAAGCCTAGGTGATTGGCTGTGCATCTTTCAGTCTTCCACGTGGGTTAGTCTTTGATCTTCAATCAGTGTCCAAATGTTGTTTACATGCGTAGCGTGTGCGGATGTGTGTGCCTCTCATGAGTTTGTGTGTGTGTTTGCGCGCGCGTGATCGTGTGCCCATACATGTGTGAGTGTTTCTTTGATCTAAATCATCGTTGGTGTGTTGTTTACGATACGTGCTCGTCTGTGCGTACGTTTGTGTGAGTGTGTGTGCGTGCGTTTGTGTGTGTGCTTGCTGCGTGCTGGCGCGCTCGGAAGCGTGTGTGTCACAGAGAAAGAGAGGGAGCGGGATCGCTGGCCTGTATGTACTCTATGTGAAACACACAGGACATTTGTAATTTCGTCCCTTTCACATTTTTTGGCTTTTTTAAAAATGAAACTTATTTCATCAATGGTTCATAATGAGTGTCACGCCTAGACCAAATGACTTATGCACACATTTCAACATTTATTTAGTTCAGGTTGACCTCCTGAAGCCTAAATGAGCATTAATTTGACAACACAACTCATTCCTATGAAGGTACATTCAAAGTCACAAAACGTGCTCAACTAGGCCTGAAAGTGCATTTAAAGCAATAAAAAACTCAAAAATGAGTGTCACGCCTAAACCAAAGGACTTATGCACACATTTCAACATGTATTTAGTTCAGGTTGACCTCCTGAAGCCTAAATCACCATTAATTTGACTACACAACTTATTCCTATGAAGATACATTCAAAGTAAAAAAACGTGCTCTACTCGGCCTGAAAATGCATTTAAAGCAATAAAAACTCAAAATGAGTGTCGCGCCTAAACCAAAGGCCTTACGCACACATTTCAACATGTATTTAGTTCAGGTTGACCTCCTGAAGCCTAAATGAGCATTAATTTGACTACACAACTCATTCCTATGAAGGAACATTCAAAGTAAAAAAACGGGCTCAACTCGGACTGAAAGTGCATTTAAAGCAATAAAAACTGAAAATGAGTGTCACGCCTAAACCAAAGGACTTATGCACACATTTCAACATGTATTTAGTTCAGGTTGACCTCCTGAAGCCTAAATGAGCATTAATTTGACTACACAACTCATTCCTATGAAGGTACATTCAAAGTCACAAAACGTGCTCAACTAGGCCTGAAAGTGCATTTAAAGCAATAAAAACTCAAAATGAGTGTCACGCCTAAACCAAAGGACTTATGCACACATTTCAACATGTATTTAGTTCAGGTTGACATTCTGAAGCCTAAATGAGCATTAATTTGACTACACAACTTATTCCTATGAAGATACATTCAAAGTAAAAAAACGGGCTCAACTCGGACTGAAAGTGCATTTAAAGCAATAAAAACTGAAAATGAGTGTCACGCCTAAACCAAAGGACTTATGCACACATTTCAACATGTATTTAGTTCAGGTTGACCTCCTGAAGCCTAAATGAGCATTAATTTGACTACACAACTCATTCCTATGAAGGTACATTCAAAGTCACAAAACGTGCTCAACTAGGCCTGAAAGTGCATTTAAAGCAATAAAAACTCAAAATGAGTGTCACGCCTAAACCAAAGGACTTATGCACACATTTCAACATGTATTTAGTTCAGGTTGACCTCCTGAAGCCTAAATCACCATTAATTTGACTACACAACTTAATCCTATGAAGATACATTCAAAGTAAAAAAACGGGCTCAACTCGGACTGAAAGTGCATTTAAAGCAATAAAAACTGAAATTGAGTGTCACGCCTAAACCAAAGGACTTATGCACACATTTCAACATGAATTTAGTTCAGGTTGACCTCCTGAAGCCTAAATCACCATTAATTTGACTACACAACTTATTCCTATGAAGATACATTCAAAGTAAAAAAACGGGCTCAACTCGGACTGAAAGTGCATTTAAAGCAATAAAAACTGAAAATGAGTGTCACGCCTAAACCAAAGGACTTATGCACACATTTCAACATGTATTTAGTTCAGGTTGACCTCCTGAAGCCTAAATCACCATTAATTTGACTACACAACTTATTCCTATGAAGAAACATTCAAAGTAAAAAAACGGGCTCAACTCGGACTGAAAGTGCATTTAAAGCAATAAAAACTGAAAATGAGTGTCACGCCTAAACCAAAGGACTTATGCACACATTTCAACATGTATTTAGTTCAGGTTGACCTCCTGAAGCCTAAATGAGCATTAATTTGACTACACAACTCATTCCTATGAAGGTACATTCAAAGTCACAAAACGTGCTCAACTAGGCCTGAAAGTGCATTTAAAGCAATAAAAACTGAAAATGAGTGTCACGCCTAAACCAAAGGACTTATGCACACATTTCAACATGTATTTAGTTCAGGTTGACCTCCTGAAGCCTAAATCACCATTAATTTGACTACACAACTTAATCCTATGAAGATACATTCAAAGTAAAAAAACGGGCTCAACTCGGACTGAAAGTGCATTTAAAGCAATAAAAACTGAAAATGAGTGTCACGCCTAAACCAAAGGACTTATGCACACATTTCAACATGTATTTAGTGCAGGTTGACCTCCTGAAGCCTAAATGAGCATTAATTTGACTACACAACTCATTCCTATGAAGGTACATTCAAAGTCACAAAACGTGCTCAACTAGGCCTGAAAGTGCATTTAAAGCAATAATAACTCAAAATGAGTGTCACGCCTAAACCAAAGGACTTATGCACACATTTCAACATGTATTTAGTTCAGGTTGACATTCTGAAGCCTAAATGAGCATTAATTTGACTACACAACTTATTCCTATGAAGATACATTCAAAGTAAAAAAACGGCTCAACTCGGACTGAAAGTGCATTTAAAGCAATAAAAACTGAAAATGAGTGTCACGCCTAAACCAAAGGACTTATGCACACATTTCAACATGTATTTAGTTCAGGTTGACGTCCTGAAGCCTAAATCACCATTAATTTGACTACACAACTTATTCCTATGAAGATACATTCAAAGTAAAAAAACGGGCTCAACTCGGACTGAAAGTGCATTTAAAGCAATAAAAACTGAAAATGAGTGTCACGCCTAAACCAAAGGACTTATGCACACATTTCAACATGTATTTAGTTCAGGTTGACGTCCTGAAGCCTAAATGAGCATTAATTTGACTACACAACTTATTCCTATGAAGATACATTCAATGTAAAAAAACGTGCTCTACTCGGCCTGAAAATGCATTTAAAGCAATAAAAACTCAAAATGAGTGTCACGCCTAAACCAAAGGTCTTATGCACACATTTCAACATGTATTTAGTTCAGGTTGACCTCCTGAAGCCTAAATGAGCATTAATTTGACTACACAACTCATTCCTATGAAGGAACATTCAAAGTAAAAAAACGGGCTCAACTCGGACTGAAAGTGCATTTAAAGCAATAAAAACTGAAAATGAGTGTCACGCCAAAACCAAAGGATTTATGCACACATTTCAACATGTATTTAGTTCAGGTTGACCTCCTGAAGCCTAAATGAGCATTTATTTGACTACACAACTCATTCCTATGAAGGTACATTCAAAGTCACAAAACGTGCTCAACTAGGCCTGAAAGTGCATTTAAAGCAATAAAAACTCAAAATGAGTGTCACGCCTAAACCAAAGGACTTATGCACACATTTCAACATGTATTTAGTTCAGGTTGACCTCCTGAAGCCTAAATGAGCATTAATTTGACTACACAACTCATTCCTATGAAGGTACATTCAAAGTCACAAAACGTGCTCAACTAGGCCTGAAAGTGCATTTAAAGCAATAAAAACTGAAAATGAGTGTCACGCCTAAACCAAAGGACTTATGCACACATTTCAACATGTATTTAGTTCAGGTTGACCTCCTGAAGCCTAAATCACCATTAATTTGACTACACAACTTAATCCTATGAAGATACATTCAAAGTAAAAAAACGGGCTCAACTCGGACTGAAAGTGCATTTAAAGCAATAAAAACTGAAAATGAGTGTCACGCCTAAACCAAAGGACTTATGCACACATTTCAACATGTATTTAGTGCAGGTTGACCTCCTGAAGCCTAAATGAGCATTAATTTGACTACACAACTCATTCCTATGAAGGTACATTCAAAGTCACAAAACGTGCTCAACTAGGCCTGAAAGTGCATTTAAAGCAATAATAACTCAAAATGAGTGTCACGCCTAAACCAAAGGACTTATGCACACATTTCAACATGTATTTAGTTCAGGTTGACATTCTGAAGCCTAAATGAGCATTAATTTGACTACACAACTTATTCCTATGAAGATACATTCAAAGTAAAAAAACGGCTCAACTCGGACTGAAAGTGCATTTAAAGCAATAAAAACTGAAAATGAGTGTCACGCCTAAACCAAAGGACTTATGCACACATTTCAACATGTATTTAGTTCAGGTTGACGTCCTGAAGCCTAAATCACCATTAATTTGACTACACAACTTATTCCTATGAAGATACATTCAAAGTAAAAAAACGGGCTCAACTCGGACTGAAAGTGCATTTAAAGCAATAAAAACTGAAAATGAGTGTCACGCCTAAACCAAAGGACTTATGCACACATTTCAACATGTATTTAGTTCAGGTTGACGTCCTGAAGCCTAAATGAGCATTAATTTGACTACACAACTTATTCCTATGAAGATACATTCAATGTAAAAAAACGTGCTCTACTCGGCCTGAAAATGCATTTAAAGCAATAAAAACTCAAAATGAGTGTCACGCCTAAACCAAAGGTCTTATGCACACATTTCAACATGTATTTAGTTCAGGTTGACCTCCTGAAGCCTAAATGAGCATTAATTTGACTACACAACTCATTCCTATGAAGGAACATTCAAAGTAAAAAAACGGGCTCAACTCGGACTGAAAGTGCATTTAAAGCAATAAAAACTGAAAATGAGTGTCACGCCAAAACCAAAGGATTTATGCACACATTTCAACATGTATTTAGTTCAGGTTGACCTCCTGAAGCCTAAATGAGCATTTATTTGACTACACAACTCATTCCTATGAAGGTACATTCAAAGTCACAAAACGTGCTCAACTAGGCCTGAAAGTGCATTTAAAGCAATAAAAACTCAAAATGAGTGTCACGCCTAAACCAAAGGACTTATGCACACATTTCAACATGTATTTAGTTCAGGTTGACCTCCTGAAGCCTAAATGAGCATT
This sequence comes from Hippocampus zosterae, assembly GCF_025434085.1. Lineage (NCBI taxonomy): Eukaryota > Metazoa > Chordata > Actinopteri > Syngnathiformes > Syngnathidae > Hippocampus > Hippocampus zosterae. The sequence goes on along the minus strand of NC_067461.1, from coordinate 24,030,908 downwards.
AATTTGACTACACAACTCATTCCTATGAAGGTACATTCAAAGTCACAAAACGTGCTCAACTAGGCCTGAAAGTGCATTTAAAGCAATAAAAACTCAAAATGAGTGTCACGCCTAAACCAAAGGACTTATGCACACATTTCAACATGTATTTAGTTCAGGTTGACCTCCTGAAGCCTAAATCACCATTAATTTGACTACACAACTTATTCCTATGAAGATACATTCAAAGTAAAAAAACGGGCTCAACTCGGACTGAAAGTGCATTTAAAGCAATAAAAACTGAAAATGAGTGTCACGCCTAAACCAAACGACTTATGCACACATTTCAACATGTATTTAGTTCAGGTTGACCTCCTGAAGCCTAAATGAGCATTAATTTGACTACACAACTTATTCCTATGAAGGAACATTCAAAGTAAAAAAACGGGCTCAACTCGGACTGAAAGTGCATTTAAAGCAATAAAAACTGAAAATGTGTGTCACGCCTAAACCAAAGGACTTATGCACACATTTCAACATGTATTTAGTTCAGGTTAACCTACTGAAGCCTAAATGAGCATTAATTTGACTACACAACTCATTCCTATGAAGATACATTCAAACTCAGAAACGTGCTCTACTCGGCCTGAAAATGCATTTAAAGCAATAAAAACTCAAATTGAGTGTCACGCCTAAACCAAAGGACTTATACACACATTTCAACATGTATTTAGTTCAGGTTGACCTCCTGAAGCCTAAATGAGCATTAATTTGACTACACAACTTATTCCTATGAAGGAACATTCAAAGTAAAAAAACGGGCTCAATTCGGACTGAAAGTGCATTTAAAGCAATAAAAACTGAAAATGAGTGTCACGCCTAAACCAAAGGACTTATGCACACATTTCAACATGTATTTAGTTCAGGTTAACCTCCTGAAGCCAAAATGAGCATTAATTTGACTACACAACTCATTCCTATGAAGGTACATTCAAAGTCACAAAACGTGCTCAACTAGGCCTGAAAGTGCATTTAAAGCAATAAAAACTGAAAATGAGTGTCACGCCTAAACCAAAGGACTTATGCACACATTTCAACATGTATTTAGTTCAGGTTGACGTCCTGAAGCCTAAATGAGCATTAATTTGACTACACAACTTATTCCTATGAAGATACATTCAAAGTAAAAAAACGTGCTCTACTCGGCCTGAAAATGCATTTAAAGCAATAAAAACTCAAAATTAGTGTCACGCCTAAACCAAAGGCCTTATGCACACATTTCAACATGTATTTAGTTCAGGTTGACCTCCTGAAGCCTAAATGAGCATTAATTTGACTACACAACTCATTCCTATGAAGGAACATTCAAAGTAAAAAAACGGGCTCAACTCGGACTGAAAGTGCATTTAAAGCAATAAAAACTGAAAATGAGTGTCACGCCTAAACCAAAGGACTTATGCACACATTTCAACATGTATTTAGTTCAGGTTGACCTCCTGAAGCCTAAATGAGTATAATTTGACTACACAACTCATTCCTATGAAGGTACATTAAAAGTCACAAAACGTGCTCAACTAGGCCTGAAAGTGCATTTAAAGCAATAAAAACTCAAAATGAGTGTCACGCCTAAACCAAAGGACTTATGCACACATTTCAACATGTATTTAGTTCAGGTTGACATTCTGAAGCCTAAATGAGCATTATTTGGTCTATACAACTCATTCCTATGAAGGTACATTCAAAGTCACAAAACGTGCTCAACTAGGCCTGAAAGTGCATTTAAAGCAATAAAATCTCAAAATGAGTTTCACGCCTAAATCAAAGGACTTATGCACACATTTCAACATGTATTTAGTTTAGGTTGACCTCCTGAAGCCTAAATGAGCATTAATTTGATCACACAACTCATTCCCATGAAGATACATTCAAAGTCAGCAAGTGCCCTGCTCTGTCTGAAAATGCATTTGAATCAATAAAAACTAAAATTGAGTGTCATGCCTAAACCAAAGGACGTCTGCACACATTTCAACGTCTAAAGTGTTGTTTCCGATGCCTGCTAGTGTATGTGTGCGTGCGTGTGTGAGAGTGTGTAAGTGTGTGCGTGTGTTTGTGTGTGTTTGTGTGGGTGCGTGCGTGTGTGTGTTGTGCGCACCCCCCCCCCCCAAAAAAGTACTGTATTCGGATAAAAATGACGAATTACTCAGAGGTTTTAACTTTTGCTTGCACTTGATTTGTTCTGACACCGACGACGTCCACCAATGACAGCCCGAGTGGATCTAGCCCACGTGGTGTGAGAGCAGGGGGAGGTGAAAAGATGCAAAGCCTAGGTGATTGGCTGTGCATCTTTCAGTCTTCCACGTGGGTTAGTCTTTGATCTTCAATCAGTGTCCAAATGTTGTTTACATGCGTAGCGTGTGCGGATGTGTGTGCCTCTCATGAGTTTGTGTGTGTGTTTGCGCGCGCGTGATCGTGTGCCCATACATGTGTGAGTGTTTCTTTGATCTAAATCATCGTTGGTGTGTTGTTTACGATACGTGCTCGTCTGTGCGTACGTTTGTGTGAGTGTGTGTGCGTGCGTTTGTGTGTGTGCTTGCTGCGTGCTGGCGCGCTCGGAAGCGTGTGTGTCACAGAGAAAGAGAGGGAGCGGGATCGCTGGCCTGTATGTACTCTATGTGAAACACACAGGACATTTGTAATTTCGTCCCTTTCACATTTTTTGGCTTTTTTAAAAATAAAACTTATTTCATCAATGGTTCATAATGAGTGTCACGCCTAGACCAAATGACTTATGCACACATTTCAACATTTATTTAGTTCAGGTTGACCTCCTGAAGCCTAAATGAGCATTAATTTGACAACACAACTCATTCCTATGAAGGTACATTCAAAGTCACAAAACGTGCTCAACAAGGCCTGAAAGTGCATTTAAAGCAATAAAAAACTCAAAAATGAGTGTCACGCCTAAACCAAAGGACTTATGCACACATTTCAACATGTATTTAGTTCAGGTTGACGTCCTGAAGCCTAAATGAGCATTAATTTGACTACACAACTTATTCCTATGAAGATACATTCAAAGTAAAAAAACGTGCTCTACTCGGCCTGAAAATGCATTTAAAGCAATAAAAACTCAAAATGAGTGTCGCGCCTAAACCAAAGGCCGTACGCACACATTTCAACATGTATTTAGTTCAGGTTGACCTCCTGAAGCCTAAATGAGCATTAATTTGACTACACAACTCATTCCTATGAAGGAACATTCAAAGTAAAAAAACGGGCTCAACTCGGACTGAAAGTGCATTTAAAGCAATAAAAACTGAAAATGAGTGTCACGCCTAAACCAAAGGACTTATGCACACATTTCAACATGTATTTAGTTCAGGTTGACCTCCTGAAGCCTAAATGAGCATTTATTTGACTACACAACTCATTCCTATGAAGGTACATTCAAAGTCACAAAACGTGCTCAACTAGGCCTGAAAGTGCATTTAAAGCAATAAAAACTCAAAATGAGTGTCACGCCTAAACCAAAGGACTTATGCACACATTTCAACATGTATTTAGTTCAGGTCGACATTCTGAAGCCTAAATGAGCATTAATTTGACTACACAACTTATTCCTATGAAGATACATTCAAAGTAAAAAAACGGCTCAACTCGGACTGAAAGTGCATTTAAAGCAATAAAAACTGAAAATGAGTGTCACGCCTAAACCAAAGGACTTATGCACACATTTCAACATGTATTTAGTTCAGGTTGACCTCCTGAAGCCTAAATCACCATTAATTTGACTACACAACTTATTCCTATGAAGATACATTCAAAGTAAAAAAACGGGCTCAACTCGGACTGAAAGTGCATTTAAAGCAATAAAAACTGAAAATGAGTGTCACGCCTAAACCAAAGGACTTATGCACACATTTCAACATGTATTTAGTTCAGGTTGACGTCCTGAAGCCTAAATGAGCATTAATTTGACTACACAACTTATTCCTATGAAGATACATTCAAAGTAAAAAAACGTGCTCTACTCGGCCTGAAAATGCATTTAAAGCAATAAAAACTCAAAATGAGTGTCGCGCCTAAAGCAAAGGCCTTATGCACACATTTCAACATGTATTTAGTTCAGGTTGACCTCCTGAAGCCTAAATGAGCATTAATTGGACTACACAACTTATTCCTATGAAACAACATTCAAAGTAAAAAAACGGGCTCAATTCGGACTGAAAGTGCATTTAAAGCAATAAAAACTGAAAATGAGTGCCACGCCTAAACCAAAGGACTTATGCACACATTTCAACATGTATTTAGTTCAGGTTGACCTCCTGAAGCCTAAATCACCATTAATTTGACTACACAACTTATTCCTATGAAGATACATTCAAAGTAAAAAAACGGGCTCAACTCGGACTGAAAGTGCATTTAAAGCAATAAAAACTGAAAATGAGTGTCACGCCTAAACCAAAGGACTTATGCACACATTTCAACATGTATTTAGTTCAGGTTGACGTCCTGAAGCCTAAATGAGCATTAATTTGACTACACAACTTATTCCTATGAAGATACATTCAAAGTAAAAAAACGTGCTCTACTCGGCCTGAAAATGCATTTAAAGCAATAAAAACTCAAAATGAGTGTCACGCCTAAACCAAAGGACTTATACACACATTTCAACATGTATTTAGTTCAGGTTGACCTCCTGAAGCCTAAATGAGCATTAATTGGACTACACAACTTATTCCTATGAAGGAACATTCAAAGTAAAAAAACGGGCTCAATTCGGACTGAAAGTGCATTAAAAGCAATAAAAACTGAAAATGAGTGTCACGCCTAAACCAAAGGACTTATGCACACATTTCAACATGTATTTAGTTCAGGTTGACCTCCTGAAGCCTAAATCACCATTAATTTGACTACACAACTTATTCCTATGAAGATACATTCAAAGTAAAAAAACGGGCTCAACTCGGACTGAAAGTGCATTTAAAGCAATAAAAACTCAAAATGAGTGTCACGCCTAAACCAAAGGACTTATGCACACATTTAAACATGTATTTAGTTCAGGTTGACGTCCTGAAGCCTAAATGAGCATTAATTTGACTACACAACTTATTCCTATGAAGATACATTCAAAGTAAAAAAACGTGCTCTACTCGGCCTGAAAATGCATTTAAAGCAATAAAAACTCAAAATGAGTGTCACGCCTAAACCAAAGGCCTTATGCACACATTTCAACATGTATTTAGTTCAGGTTGACCTCCTGAAGCCTAAATGAGCATTAATTTGACTACACAACTCATTCCTATGAAGGAACATTCAAAGTAAAAAAACGGGCTCAACTCGGACTGAAAGTGCATTTAAAGCAATAAAAACTGAAAATGAGTGTCACGCCAAAACCAAAGGACTTATGCACACATTTCAACATGTATTTAGTTCAGGTTGACCTCCTGAAGCCTAAATGAGCATTTATTTGACTACACAACTCATTCCTATGAAGGTACATTCAAAGTCACAAAACGTGCTCAACTAGGCCTGAAAGTGCATTTAAAGCAATAAAAACTCAAAATGAGTGTCACACCTAAACCAAAGGATTTATGCACACATTTCAACATGTATTTTGTTCAGGTTGACCTCCTGAAGCCTAAATGAGCATTTATTTGACTACACAACTCATTCCTATGAAGGTACATTCAAAGTCACAAAACGTGCTCAACTAGGCCTGAAAGTGCATTTAAAGCAATAAAAACTGAAAATGAGTGTCACGCCTAAACCAAAGGACTTATGCACACATTTCAACATGTATTTAGTTCAGGTTGACCTCCTGAAGCCTAAATCACCATTAATTTGACTACACAACTTAATCCTATGAAGATACATTCAAAGTAAAAAAACGGGCTCAACTCGGACTGAAAGTGCATTTAAAGCAATAAAAACTGAAAATGAGTGTCACGCCTAAACCAAAGGACTTATGCACACATTTCAACATGTATTTAGTTCAGGTTGACCTCCTGAAGCCTAAATCACCATTAATTTGACTACACAACTTAATCCTATGAAGATACATTCAAAGTAAAAAAACGGGCTCAACTCGGACTGAAAGTGCATTTAAAGCAATAAAAACTGAAAATGAGTGTCACGCCTAAACCAAAGGACTTATGCACACATTTCAACATGTATTTAGTTCAGGTTGACCTCCTGAAGCCTAAATGAGCATTAATTTGACTACACAACTCATTCCTATGAAGGTACATTCAAAGTCACAAAACGTGCTCAACTAGGCCTGAAAGTGCATTTAAAGCAATAAAAACTGAAAATGAGTGTCACGCCTAAACCAAAGGATTTATGCACACATTTCAACATGTATTTTGTTCAGGTTTACCTCCTGAAGCCTAAATGAGCATTTATTTGACTACACAACTCATTCCTATGAAGGTACATTCAAAGTCACAAAACGTGCTCAACTAGGCCTGAAAGTGCATTTAAAGCAATAAAAACTCAAAATGAGTGTCACGCCTAAACCAAAGGACTTATGCACACATTTCAACATGTATTTAGTTCAGGTTGACCTCCTGAAGCCTAAATCACCATTAATTTGATCACACAACTCATTCCTATGAAGATACATTCAAACTCAGAAACGTGCTCTACTCGGCCTGAAAATGCATTTAAAGCAATAAAAACTCAAAATGAGTGTCACACCTAAACCAAAGGACTTATGCACACATTTCAACATGTATTTAGTTCAGGTTGACCTCCTGAAGCCTAAACGAGCATTAATTTGACTACACAACTCATTCCTATGAAGGAACATTCAAAGTAAAAAAACGGGCTCAACTCGGACTGAAAGTGCATTTAAAGCAATAAAAACTGAAAATGAGTGTCACGCCAAAACCAAAGGACTTATGCACACATTTCAACATGTATTTAGTTCAGGTTGACCTCCTGAAGCCTAAATGAGCATTTATTTGACTACACAACTCATTCCTATGAAGGTACATTCAAAGTCACAAAACGTGCTCAACTAGGCCTGAAAGTGCATTTAAAGCAATAAAAACTCAAAATGAGTGTCACGCCTAAACCAAAGGACTTATGCACACATTTCAACATGTATTTAGTTCAGGTCGACATTCTGAAGCCTAAATGAGCATTAATTTGACTACACAACTTATTCCTATGAAGATACATTCAAAGTAAAAAAACGGCTCAACTCGGACTGAAAGTGCATTTAAAGCAATAAAAACTGAAAATGAGTGTCACGCCTAAACCAAAGGACTTATGCACACATTTCAACATGTATTTAGTTCAGGTTGACCTCCTGAAGCCTAAATCACCATTAATTTGACTACACAACTTAATCCTATGAAGATACATTCAAAGTAAAAAAACGGGCTCAACTCGGACTGAAAGTGCATTTAAAGCAATAAAAACTGAAATTGAGTGTCACGCCTAAACCAAAGGACTTATGCACACATTTCAACATGTATTTAGTTCAGGTTGACCTCCTGAAGCCTAAATCACCATTAATTTGACTACACAACTTATTCCTATGAAGATACATTCAAAGTAAAAAAACGGGCTCAACTCGGACTGAAAATGCATTTAAAGCAATAAAAACTGAAAATGAGTGTCACGCCTAAACCAAAGGACTTATGCACACATTTCAACATGTATTTAGTTCAGGTTGACCTCCTGAAGCCTAAATGAGCATTAATTTGACTACACAACTTATTCCTATGAAGGAACATTCAAAGTAAAAAAACGGGCTCAACTCGGACTGAAAGTGAATTTAAAGCAATAAAAACTGAAAATGAGTGTCACGCCTAAACCAAAGGACTTATGCACACATTTCAACATGTATGTAGTTCAGGTTGACCTCTTGATGCCTAAATGAGCATTAATTTGACTACACAACTCATTCCTATGAAGGTACATTCAAAGTCACAAAACGTGCTCAACTCGGACTGAAAATGCATTTAAAGCAATAAAAACTGAAAATGAGTGTCACGCCTAAACCAAAGGACTTATGCACACATTTCAACATGTATTTAGTTCAGGTTGACCTCCTGAAGCCTAAATCACCATTAATTTGACTACACAACTTAATCCTATGAAGATACATTCAAAGTAAAAAAACGGGCTCAACTCGGACTGAAAGTGCATTTAAAGCAATAAAAACTGAAAATGAGTGTCACGCCTAAACCAAAGGACTTATGCACACATTTCAACATTTATTTAGTTCAGGTTGACCTCCTGAAGCCTAAATCACCATTAATTTGACTACACAACTTATTCCTATGAAGATACATTCAAAGTAAAAAAACGGGCTCAACTCGGACTGAAAGTGCATTTAAAGCAATAAAAACTGAAAATGAGTGTCACGCCTAAACCAAAGGACTTATGCACACATTTCAACATGTATTTAGTTCAGGTTGACGTCCTGAAGCCTAAATGAGCATTAATTTGACTACACAACTTATTCCTATGAAGATACATTCAAAGTAAAAAAACGTGCTCTACTCGGCCTGAAAATGCATTTAAAGCAATAAAAACTCAAAATGAGTGTCGCGCCTAAACCAAAGGCCGTACGCACACATTTCAACATGTATTTAGTTCAGGTTGACCTCCTGAAGCCTAAATGAGCATTAATTTGACTACACAACTCATTCCTATGAAGGAACATTCAAAGTAAAAAAACGGGCTCAACTCGGACTGAAAGTGCATTTAAAGCAATAAAAACTGAAAATGAGTGTCACGCCTAAACCAAAGGACTTATGCACACATTTCAACATGTATTTAGTTCAGGTTGACCTCCTGAAGCCTAAATGAGCATTAATTTGACTACACAACTCATTCCTATGAAGGTACATTCAAAGTCACAAAACGTGCTCAACTAGGCCTGAAAGTGCATTTAAAGCAATAAAAACTCAAAATGAGTGTCACGACTAAACCAAAGGACTTATGCACACATTTCAACATGTATTTAGTTCAGGTTGACATTCTGAAGCCTAAATGAGCATTAATTTGACTACACAACTTATTCCTATGAAGATACATTCAAAGTAAAAAAACGGGCTCAACTCGGACTGAAAGTGCATTTAAAGCAATAAAAACTGAAAATGAGTGTCACGCCTAAACCAAAGGACTTATGCACACATTTCAACATGTATTTAGTTCAGGTTGACCTCCTGAAGCCTAAATGAGCATTAATTTGACTACACAACTCATTCCTATGAAGGTACATTCAAAGTCACAAAACGTGCTCAACTAGGCCTGAAAGTGCATTTAAAGCAATAAAAACTCAAAATGAGTGTCACGCCTAAACCAAAGGACTTATGCACACATTTCAACATGTATTTAGTTCAGGTTGACCTCCTGAAGCCTAAATCACCATTAATTTGACTACACAACTTAATCCTATGAAGATACATTCAAAGTAAAAAAACGGGCTCAACTCGGACTGAAAGTGCATTTAAAGCAATAAAAACTGAAATTGAGTGCCACGCCTAAACCAAAGGACTTATGCACACATTTCAACATGAATTTAGTTCAGGTTGACCTCCTGAAGCCTAAATCACCATTAATTTGACTACACAACTTATTCCTATGAAGATACATTCAAAGTAAAAAAACGGGCTCAACTCGGACTGAAAGTGCATTTAAAGCAATAAAAACTGAAAATGAGTGTCACGCCTAAACCAAAGGACTTATGCACACATTTCAACATGTATTTAGTTCAGGTTGACCTCCTGAAGCCTAAATCACCATTAATTTGACTACACAACTTATTCCTATGAAGAAACATTCAAAGTAAAAAAACGGGCTCAACTCGGACTGAAAGTGCATTTAAAGCAATAAAAACTGAAAATGAGTGTCACGCCTAAACCAAAGGACTTATGCACACATTTCAACATGTATTTAGTTCAGGTTGACCTCCTGAAGCCTAAATGAGCATTAATTTGACTACACAACTCATTCCTATGAAGGTACATTCAAAGTCACAAAACGTGCTCAACTAGGCCTGAAAGTGCATTTAAAGCAATAAAAACTCAAAATGAGTGTCACGCCTAAACCAAAGGACTTATGCACACATTTCAACATGTATTTAGTTCAGGTTGACGTCCTGAAGCCTAAATGAGCATTAATTTGACTACACAACTTATTCCTATGAAGATACATTCAAAGTAAAAAAACGGGCTCAACTCGGACTGAAAGTGCATTTAAAGCAATAAAAACTCAAAATGAGTGTCACGCCTAAACCAAAGGACTTATGCACACATTTCAACATGTATTTAGTTCAGGTTGACCTCCTGAAGCCTAAATGAGCATTAATTTGACTACACAACTCATTCCTATGAAGGTACATTCAAAGTCACAAAACGTGCTCAACTAGGCCTGAAAGTGCATTTAAAGCAATAAAAACTCAAAATGAGTGTCACGCCTAAACCAAAGGACTTATGCACACATTTCAACATGTATTTAGTTCAGGTTGACCTCCTGAAGCCTAAATGAGCATTAATTTGACTACACAACTTATTCCTATGAAGATACATTCAAAGTAAAAAAACGGGCTCAACTCGGACTGAAAGTGCATTTAAAGCAATAAAAACTGAAAATGAGTGTCACGCCTAAACCAAAGGACTTATGCACACATTTCAACATGTATTTAGTTCAGGTTGACCTCCTGAAGCCTAAATCACCATTAATTTGACTACACAACTTATTCCTATGAAGAAACATTCAAAGTAAAAAAACGGGCTCAACTCGGACTGAAAGTGCATTTAAAGCAATAAAAACTGAAAATGAGTGTCACGCCTAAACCAAAGGACTTATGCACACATTTCAACATGTATTTAGTTCAGGTTGACCTCCTGAAGCCTAAATGAGCATTAATTTGACTACACAACTCATTCCTATGAAGGTACATTCAAAGTCACAAAACGTGCTCAACTAGGCCTGAAAGTGCATTTAAAGCAATAAAAACTCAAAATGAGTGTCACGCCTAAACCAAAGGACTTATGCACACATTTCAACATGTATTTAGTTCAGGTTGACGTCCTGAAGCCTAAATGAGCATTAATTTGACTACACAACTTATTCCTATGAAGATACATTCAAAGTAAAAAAACGGGCTCAACTCGGACTGAAAGTGCATTTAAAGCAATAAAAACTCAAAATGAGTGTCACGCCTAAACCAAAGGACTTATGCACACATTTCAACATGTATTTAGTTCAGGTTGACCTCCAGAAGCCTAAATGAGCATTAATTTGACTACACAACTCATTCCTATGAAGGTACATTAAAAGTCACAAAACGTGCTCAACTAGGCCTGAAAGTGCATTTAAAGCAATAAAAACTCAAAATGAGTGTCACGCCTAAACCAAAGGACTTATGCACACATTTCAACATGTATTTAGTTCAGGTTGACATTCTGAAGCCTAAATGAGCATTAATTTGATCACAGAACTCAAACCAAAGGACGTCTGCACACATTTCAACGTCTAAAGTGTTGTTTCCGATGCCTGCTAGTGTATGTGTGCGTGCGTGTGTGAGAGTGTGTAAGTGTGTGCGTGTGTTTGTGTGTGTTTGTGTGGGTGCGTGCGTGTGTGTGTGTGTTGTGCGCACCCCCCCCCCCAAAAAAAAGTACTGTATTCGCATAAAAATGACGAATTACTCAGAGGTTTTAACTTTTGCTTGCACTTGATTTGTTCTGACACCGACGACGTCCACCAATGACAGCCCGAGTGGATCTAGCCCACGTGGTGTGAGAGCAGGGGGAGGTGAAAAGATGCAAAGCCTAGGTGATTGGCTGTGCATCTTTCAGTCTTCCACGTGGGTTAGTCTTTGATCTTCAATCAGTGTCCAAATGTTGTTTACATGCGTAGCGTGTGCGGATGTGTGTGCCTCTCATGAGTTTGTGTGTGTGTTTGCGCGCGCGTGATCGTGTGCCCATACATGTGTGAGTGTTTCTTTGATCTAAATCATCGTTGGTGTGTTGTTTACGATACGTGCTCGTCTGTGCGTACGTTTGTGTGAGTGTGTGTGCGTGCGTTTGTGTGTGTGCTTGCTGCGTGCTGGCGCGCTCGGAAGCGTGTGTGTCACAGAGAAAGAGAGGGAGCGGGATCGCTGGCCTGTATGTACTCTATGTGAAACACACAGGACATTTGTAATTTCGTCCCTTTCACATTTTTTGGCTTTTTTAAAAATAAAACTTATTTCATCAATGGTTCATAATGAGTGTCACGCCTAGACCAAATGACTTATGCACACATTTCAACATTTATTTAGTTCAGGTTGACCTCCTGAAGCCTAAATGAGCATTAATTTGACTACACAACTCATTCCTATGAAGGAACTTTCAAAGTAAAAAAACGGGCTCAACTCGGACTGAAAGTGCATTTAAAGCAATAAAAACTCAAAATGAGTGTCACGCCTAAACCAAAGGACTTATGCACACATTTCAACATGTATTTAGTTCAGGTTGACCTCCTGAAGCCTAAATCACCATTAATTTGACTACACAACTTATTCCTATGAAGATACATTCAAAGTAAAAAAACGTGCTCTACTCGGCCTGAAAATGCATTTAAAGCAATAAAAACTGAAAATGAGTGTCACGCCTAAACCAAAGGACTTATGCACACATTTCAACATATATTTAGTTCAGGTTGACGTCCTGAAGCCTAAATGAGCATTAATTTGACTACACAACTTATTCCTATGAAGATACATTCAAAGTAAAAAAACGTGCTCTACTCGGCCTGAAAATGCATTTAAAGCAATAAAAACTCAAAATGAGTGTCACGCCTAAACCAAAGGCCTTATGCACACATTTCAACATGTATTTAGTTCAGGTTGACCTCCTGAAGCCTAAACGAGCATTAATTTGACTACACAACTCATTCCTATGAAGGAACATTCAAAGTAAAAAAACGGGCTCAACTCGGACTGAAAGTGCATTTAAAGCAATAAAAACTGAAAATGAGTGTCACGCCAAAACCAAAGGACTTATGCACACATTTCAACATGTATTTAGTTCAGGTTGACCTCCTGAAGCTTAAATGAGCATTTATTTGACTACACAACTCATTCCTATGAAGGTACATTCAAAGTCACAAAACGTGCTCAACTAGGCCTGAAAGTGCATTTAAAGCAATAAAAACTCAAAATGAGTGTCACGCCTAAACCAAAGGACTTATGCACACATTTCAACATGTATTTAGTTCAGGTCGACATTCTGAAGCCTAAATGAGCATTAATTTGACTACACAACTTATTCCTATGAAGATACATTCAAAGTAAAAAAACGGCTCAACTCGGACTGAAAGTGCATTTAAAGCAATAAAAACTGAAAATGAGTGTCACGCCTAAACCAAAGGACTTATGCACACATTTCAACATGTATTTAGTTCAGGTTGACCTCCTGAAGCCTAAATCACCATTAATTTGACTACACAACTTATTCCTATGAAGATACATTCAAAGTAAAAAAACGGGCTCAACTCGGACTGAAAGTGCATTTAAAGCAATAAAAACTGAAAATGAGTGTCACGCCTAAACCAAAGGACTTATGCACACATTTCAACATGTATTTAGTTCAGGTTGACGTCCTGAAGCCTAAATGAGCATTAATTTGACTACACAACTTATTCCTATGAAGATACATTCAAAGTAAAAAAACGTGCTCTACTCGGCCTGAAAATGCATTTAAAGCAATAAAAACTCAAAATGAGTGTCGCGCCTAAAGCAAAGGCCTTATGCACACATTTCAACATGTATTTAGTTCAGGTTGATCTCCTGAAGCCTAAATGAGCATTAATTGGACTACACAACTTATTCCTATGAAGGAACATTCAAAGTAAAAAAACGGGCTCAATTCGGACTGAAAGTGCATTTAAAGCAATAAAAACTGAAAATGAGTGCCACGCCTAAACCAAAGGACTTATGCACACATTTCAACATGTATTTAGTTCAGGTTGACCTCCTGAAGCCTAAATCACCATTAATTTGACTACACAACTTATTCCTATGAAGATACATTCAAAGTAAAAAAACGGGCTCAACTCGGACTGAAAGTGCATTTAAAGCAATAAAAACTGAAAATGAGTGTCACGCCTAAACCAAAGGACTTATGCACACATTTCAACATGTATTTAGATCAGGTTGACGTCCTGAAGCCTAAATGAGCATTAATTTGACTACACAACTTATTCCTATGAAGATACATTCAAAGTAAAAAAACGTGCTCTACTCGGCCTGAAAATGCATTTAAAGCAATAAAAACTCAAAATGAGTGTCACGCCTAAACCAAAGGACTTATACACACATTTCAACATGTATTTAGTTCAGGTTGACCTCCTGAAGCCTAAATGAGCATTAATTGGACTACACAACTTATTCCTATGAAGGAACATTCAAAGTAAAAAAACGGGCTCAATTCGGACTGAAAGTGCATTAAAAGCAATAAAAACTGAAAATGAGTGTCACGCCTAAACCAAAGGACTTATGCACACATTTCAACATGTATTTAGTTCAGGTTGACCTCCTGAAGCCTAAATCACCATTAATTTGACTACACAACTTATTCCTATGAAGATACATTCAAAGTAAAAAAACGGGCTCAACTCGGACTGAAAGTGCATTTAAAGCAATAAAAACTCAAAATGAGTGTCACGCCTAAACCAAAGGACTTATGCACACATTTAAACATGTATTTAGTTCAGGTTGACGTCCTGAAGCCTAAATGAGCATTAATTTGACTACACAACTTATTCCTATGAAGATACATTCAAAGTAAAAAAACGTGCTCTACTCGGCCTGAAAATGCATTTAAAGCAATAAAAACTCAAAATGAGTGTCACGCCTAAACCAAAGGCCTTATGCACACATTTCAACATGTATTTAGTTCAGGTTGACCTCCTGAAGCCTAAATGAGCATTAATTTGACTACACAACTCATTCCTATGAAGGAACATTCAAAGTAAAAAAACGGGCTCAACTCGGACTGAAAGTGCATTTAAAGCAATAAAAACTGAAAATGAGTGTCACGCCAAAACCAAAGGACTTATGCACACATTTCAACATGTATTTAGTTCAGGTTGACCTCCTGAAGCCTAAATGAGCATTTATTTGACTACACAACTCATTCCTATGAAGGTACATTCAAAGTCACAAAACGTGCTCAACTAGGCCTGAAAGTGCATTTAAAGCAATAAAAACTCAAAATGAGTGTCACACCTAAACCAAAGGATTTATGCACACATTTCAACATGTATTTTGTTCAGGTTGACCTCCTGAAGCCTAAATGAGCATTTATTTGACTACACAACTCATTCCTATGAAGGTACATTCAAAGTCACAAAACGTGCTCAACTAGGCCTGAAAGTGCATTTAAAGCAATAAAAACTGAAAATGAGTGTCACGCCTAAACCAAAGGACTTATGCACACATTTCAACATGTATTTAGTTCAGGTTGACCTCCTGAAGCCTAAATCACCATTAATTTGACTACACAACTTAATCCTATGAAGATACATTCAAAGTAAAAAAACGGGCTCAACTCGGACTGAAAGTGCATTTAAAGCAATAAAAACTGAAAATGAGTGTCACGCCTAAACCAAAGGATTTATGCACACATTTCAACATGTATTTAGTTCAGGTTGACCTCCTGAAGCCTAAATGAGCATTAATTTGACTACACAACTCATTCCTATGAAGGTACATTCAAAGTCACAAAACGTGCTCAACTAGGCCTGAAAGTGCATTTAAAGCAATAAAAACTGAAAATGAGTGTCACGCCTAAACCAAAGGATTTATGCACACATTTCAACATGTATTTTGTTCAGGTTTACCTCCTGAAGCCTAAATGAGCATTTATTTGACTACACAACTCATTCCTATGAAGGTACATTCAAAGTCACAAAACGTGCTCAACTAGGCCTGAAAGTGCATTTAAAGCAATAAAAACTCAAAATGAGTGTCACGCCTAAACCAAAGGACTTATGCACACATTTCAACATGTATTTAGTTCAGGTTGACCTCCTGAAGCCTAAATCACCATTAATTTGATCACACAACTCATTCCTATGAAGATACATTCAAACTCAGAAACGTGCTCTACTCGGCCTGAAAATGCATTTAAAGCAATAAAAACTCAAAATGAGTGTCACACCTAAACCAAAGGACTTATGCACACATTTCAACATGTATTTAGTTCAGGTTGACCTCCTGAAGCCTAAATGAGCATTAATTTGACTACACAACTCATTCCTATGAAGGTACATTCAAAGTCACAAAACGTGCTCAACTAGGCCTGAAAGTGCATTTAAAGCAATAAAAACTCAAAATGAGTGTCACACCTAAACCAAAGGATTTATGCACACATTTCAACATGTATTTAGTTCAGGTTGACCTCCTGAAGCCTAAATCACCATTAATTTGACTACACAACTTATTCCTATGAAGATACATTCAAAGTAAAAAAACGGGCTCAACTCGGACTGAAAGTGCATTTAAAGCAATAAAAACTGAAAATGAGTGTCACGCCTAAACCAAAGGACTTATGCACACATTTCAACATGTATTTAGATCAGGTTGACGTCCTGAAGCCTAAATGAGCATTAATTTGACTACACAACTTATTCCTATGAAGATACATTCAAAGTAAAAAAACGTGCTCTACTCGGCCTGAAAATGCATTTAAAGCAATAAAAACTCAAAATGAGTGTCACGCCTAAACCAAAGGACTTATACACACATTTCAACATGTATTTAGTTCAGGTTGACCTCCTGAAGCCTAAATGAGCATTAATTGGACTACACAACTTATTCCTATGAAGGAACATTCAAAGTAAAAAAACGGGCTCAATTCGGACTGAAAGTGCATTAAAAGCAATAAAAACTGAAAATGAGTGTCACGCCTAAACCAAAGGACTTATGCACACATTTCAACATGTATTTAGTTCAGGTTGACCTCCTGAAGCCTAAATCACCATTAATTTGACTACACAACTTATTCCTATGAAGATACATTCAAAGTAAAAAAACGGGCTCAACTCGGACTGAAAGTGCATTTAAAGCAATAAAAACTCAAAATGAGTGTCACGCCTAAACCAAAGGACTTATGCACACATTTAAACATGTATTTAGTTCAGGTTGACGTCCTGAAGCCTAAATGAGCATTAATTTGACTACACAACTTATTCCTATGAAGATACATTCAAAGTAAAAAAACGTGCTCTACTCGGCCTGAAAATGCATTTAAAGCAATAAAAACTCAAAATGAGTGTCACGCCTAAACCAAAGGCCTTATGCACACATTTCAACATGTATTTAGTTCAGGTTGACCTCCTGAAGCCTAAATGAGCATTAATTTGACTACACAACTCATTCCTATGAAGGAACATTCAAAGTAAAAAAACGGGCTCAACTCGGACTGAAAGTGCATTTAAAGCAATAAAAACTGAAAATGAGTGTCACGCCAAAACCAAAGGACTTATGCACACATTTCAACATGTATTTAGTTCAGGTTGACCTCCTGAAGCCTAAATGAGCATTTATTTGACTACACAACTCATTCCTATGAAGGTACATTCAAAGTCACAAAACGTGCTCAACTAGGCCTGAAAGTGCATTTAAAGCAATAAAAACTCAAAATGAGTGTCACACCTAAACCAAAGGATTTATGCACACATTTCAACATGTATTTTGTTCAGGTTGACCTCCTGAAGCCTAAATGAGCATTTATTTGACTACACAACTCATTCCTATGAAGGTACATTCAAAGTCACAAAACGTGCTCAACTAGGCCTGAAAGTGCATTTAAAGCAATAAAAACTGAAAATGAGTGTCACGCCTAAACCAAAGGACTTATGCACACATTTCAACATGTATTTAGTTCAGGTTGACCTCCTGAAGCCTAAATCACCATTAATTTGACTACACAACTTAATCCTATGAAGATACATTCAAAGTAAAAAAACGGGCTCAACTCGGACTGAAAGTGCATTTAAAGCAATAAAAACTGAAAATGAGTGTCACGCCTAAACCAAAGGATTTATGCACACATTTCAACATGTATTTAGTTCAGGTTGACCTCCTGAAGCCTAAATGAGCATTAATTTGACTACACAACTCATTCCTATGAAGGTACATTCAAAGTCACAAAACGTGCTCAACTAGGCCTGAAAGTGCATTTAAAGCAATAAAAACTGAAAATGAGTGTCACGCCTAAACCAAAGGATTTATGCACACATTTCAACATGTATTTTGTTCAGGTTTACCTCCTGAAGCCTAAATGAGCATTTATTTGACTACACAACTCATTCCTATGAAGGTACATTCAAAGTCACAAAACGTGCTCAACTAGGCCTGAAAGTGCATTTAAAGCAATAAAAACTCAAAATGAGTGTCACGCCTAAACCAAAGGACTTATGCACACATTTCAACATGTATTTAGTTCAGGTTGACCTCCTGAAGCCTAAATCACCATTAATTTGATCACACAACTCATTCCTATGAAGATACATTCAAACTCAGAAACGTGCTCTACTCGGCCTGAAAATGCATTTAAAGCAATAAAAACTCAAAATGAGTGTCACACCTAAACCAAAGGACTTATGCACACATTTCAACATGTATTTAGTTCAGGTTGACCTCCTGAAGCCTAAATGAGCATTAATTTGACTACACAACTCATTCCTATGAAGGTACATTCAAAGTCACAAAACGTGCTCAACTAGGCCTGAAAGTGCATTTAAAGCAATAAAAACTCAAAATGAGTGTCACACCTAAACCAAAGGATTTATGCACACATTTCAACATGTATTTAGTTCAGGTTGACCTCCTGAAGCCTAAATGAGCATTAATTTGACTACACAACTCATTCCTATGAAGGAACATTCAAAGTAAAAAAACGGGCTCAACTCGGACTGAAAGTGCATTTAAAGCAATAAAAACTGAAAATGAGTGTCACGCCAAAACCAAAGGACTTATGCACACATTTCAACATGTATTTAGTTCAGGTTGACCTCCTGAAGCCTAAATGAGCATTAATTTGACTACACAACTCATTCCTATGAAGGAACATTCAAAGTAAAAAAACGGGCTCAACTCGGGCTGAAAGTGCATTTAAAGCAATAAAAACTGAAAATGAGTGTCACGCCAAAACCAAAGGACTTATGCACACATTTCAACATGTATTTAGTTCAGGTTGACCTCCTGAAGCCTAAATGAGCATTTATTTGACTACACAACTCATTCCTATGAAGGTACATTCAAAGTCACAAAACGTGCTCAACTAGGCCTGAAAGTGCATTTAAAGCAATAAAAACTCAAAATGAGTGTCACACCTAAACCAAAGGATTTATGCACACATTTCAACATGTATTTTGTTCAGGTTGACCTCCTGAAGCCTAAATGAGCATTTATTTGACTACACAACTCATTCCTATGAAGGTACATTCAAAGTCACAAAACGTGCTCAACTAGGCCTGAAAGTGCATTTAAAGCAATAAAAACTGAAAATGAGTGTCACGCCTAAACCAAAGGACTTATGCACACATTTCAACATGTATTTAGTTCAGGTTGACCTCCTGAAGCCTAAATCACCATTAATTTGACTACACAACTTAATCCTATGAAGATACATTCAAAGTAAAAAAACGGGCTCAACTCGGACTGAAAGTGCATTTAAAGCAATAAAAACTGAAAATGAGTGTCACGCCTAAACCAAAGGACTTATGCACACATTTCAACATGTATTTAGTTCAGGTTGACCTCCTGAAGCCTAAATGAGCATTAATTTGACTACACAACTCATTCCTATGAAGGTACATTCAAAGTCACAAAACGTGCTCAACTAGGCCTGAAAGTGCATTTAAAGCAATAAAAACTCAAAATGAGTGTCACGCCTAAACCAAAGGTCTTATGCACACATTTCAACATGTATTTAGTTCAGGTTGACATTCTGAAGCCTAAATGAGCATTAATTTGACTACACAACTTATTCCTATGAAGATACATTCAAAGTAAAAAAACGGCTCAACTCGGACTGAAAGTGCATTTAAAGCAATAAAAACTGAAAATGAGTGTCACGCCTAAACCAAAGGACTTATGCACACATTTCAACATGTATTTAGTTCAGGTTGACCTCCTGAAGCCTAAATGAGCATTTATTTGACTACACAACTCATTCCTATGAAGGTACATTCAAAGTCACAAAACGTGCTCAACTAGGCCTGAAAGTGCATTTAAAGCAATAAAAACTGAAAATGAGTGTCACGCCTAAACCAAAGGATTTATGCACACATTTCAACATGTATTTTGTTCAGGTTTACCTCCTGAAGCCTAAATGAGCATTTATTTGACTACACAACTCATTCCTATGAAGGTACATTCAAAGTCACAAAACGTGCTCAACTAGGCCTGAAAGTGCATTTAAAGCAATAAAAACTCAAAATGAGTGTCACGCCTAAACCAAAGGACTTATGCACACATTTCAACATGTATTTAGTTCAGGTTGACCTCCTGAAGCCTAAATCACCATTAATTTGATCACACAACTCATTCCTATGAAGATACATTCAAACTCAGAAACGTGCTCTACTCGGCCTGAAAATGCATTTAAAGCAATAAAAACTCAAAATGAGTGTCACACCTAAACCAAAGGACTTATGCACACATTTCAACATGTATTTAGTTCAGGTTGACCTCCTGAAGCCTAAATGAGCATTAATTTGACTACACAACTCATTCCTATGAAGGTACATTCAAAGTCACAAAACGTGCTCAACTAGGCCTGAAAGTGCATTTAAAGCAATAAAAACTCAAAATGAGTGTCACACCTAAACCAAAGGATTTATGCACACATTTCAACATGTATTTAGTTCAGGTTGACCTCCTGAAGCCTAAATGAGCATTAATTTGACTACACAACTCATTCCTATGAAGGAACATTCAAAGTAAAAAAACGGGCTCAACTCGGACTGAAAGTGCATTTAAAGCAATAAAAACTGAAAATGAGTGTCACGCCAAAACCAAAGGACTTATGCACACATTTCAACATGTATTTAGTTCAGGTTGACCTCCTGAAGCCTAAATGAGCATTAATTTGACTACACAACTCATTCCTATGAAGGAACATTCAAAGTAAAAAAACGGGCTCAACTCGGACTGAAAGTGCATTTAAAGCAATAAAAACTGAAAATGAGTGTCACGCCAAAACCAAAGGACTTATGCACACATTTCAACATGTATTTAGTTCAGGTTGACCTCCTGAAGCCTAAATGAGCATTAATTTGACTACACAACTCATTCCTATGAAGGTACATTCAAAGTCACAAAACGTGCTCAACTAGGCCTGAAAGTGCATTTAAAGCAAAAAAACTAAAAATGAGTGTCACACCTAAACCAAAGGATTTATGCACACATTTCAACATGTATTTTGTTCAGGTTGACCTCCTGAAGCCTAAATGAGCATTTATCTGACTACACAACTCATTCCTATGAAGGTATATTCAAAGTCACAAAACGTGCTCAACTAGGCCTGAAAGTGCATTTAAAGCAATAAAAACTGAAAATGAGTGTCACGCCTAAACCAAACGACTTATGCACACATTTCAACATGTATTTAGTTCAGGTTGACCTCCTGAAGCCTAAATCACCATTAATTTGACTACACAACTTAATCCTATGAAGATACATTCAAAGTCACAAAACGTGCTCAACTAGGCCTGAAAGTGCATTTAAAGCAATAAAAACTGAAAATGAGTGTCACGCCTAAACCAAAGGACTTATGCACACATTTCAACATGTATTTAGTTCAGGTTGACATTCTGAAGCCTAAATGAGCATTAATTTGACTACACAACTTATTCCTATGAAGATACATTCAAAGTAAAAAAACGGCTCAACTCGGACTGAAAGTGCATTTAAAGCAATAAAAACTGAAAATGAGTGTCACGCCTAAACCAAAGGACTTATGCACACATTTCAACATGTATTTAGTTCAGGTTGACCTCCTGAAGCCTAAATCACCATTAATTTGACTACACAACTTATTCCTATGAAGATACATTCAAAGTAAAAAAACGGGCTCAACTCGGACTGAAAGTGCATTTAAAGCAATAAAAACTGAAAATGAGTGTCACGCCTAAACCAAAGGACTTATGCACACATTTCAACATGTATTTAGTTCAGGTTGACGTCCTGAAGCCTAAATGAGCATTTATTTGACTACACAACTCATTCCTATGAAGGTACATTCAAAGTCACAAAACGTGCTCAACTAGGCCTGAAAGTGCATTTAAAGCAATAAAAACTCAAAATGAGTGTCACACCTAAACCAAAGGATTTATGCACACATTTCAACATGTATTTTGTTCAGGTTGACCTCCTGAAGCCTAAATGAGCATTTATCTGACTACACAACTCATTCCTATGAAGGTACATTCAAAGTCACAAAACGTGCTCAACTAGGCCTGAAAGTGCATTTAAAGCAATAAAAACTGAAAATGAGTGTCACGCCTAAACCAAAGGACTTATGCACACATTTCAACATGTATTTAGTTCAGGTTGACCTCCTGAAGCCTAAATCACCATTAATTTGACTACACAACTTAATCCTATGAAGATACATTCAAAGTAAAAAAACGGGCTCAACTCGGACTGAAAGTGCATTTAAAGCAATAAAAACTGAAAATGAGTGTCACGCCAAAACCAAAGGACTTATGCACACATTTCAACATGTATTTAGTTCAGGTTGAACTCCTGAAGCCTAAATGAGCATTTATTTGACTACACAACTCATTCCTATGAAGGTACATTCAAAGTCACAAAACGTGCTCAACTAGGCCTGAAAGTGCATTTAAAGCAATAAAAACTCAAAATGAGTGTCACACCTAAACCAAAGGATTTATGCACACATTTCAACATGTATTTTGTTCAGGTTGACCTCCTGAAGCCTAAATGAGCATTTATTTGACTACACAACTCATTCCTATGAAGGTACATTCAAAGTCACAAAACGTGCTCAACTAGGCCTGAAAGTGCATTTAAAGCAATAAAAACTGAAAATGAGTGTCACGCCTAAACCAAAGGACTTATGCACACATTTCAACATGTATTTAGTTCAGGTTGACCTCCTGAAGCCTAAATGAGCATTAATTTGACTACACAACTCATTCCTATGAAGGAACATTCAAAGTAAAAAAACGGGCTCAACTCGGACTGAAAGTGCATTTAAAGCAATAATAAAAACTGAAAATGAGTGTCACGCCTAAACCAAAGGACTTATGCACACATTTCAACATGTATTTAGTTCAGGTTGACGTCCTGAAGCCTAAATCACCATTAATTTGATCACACAACTCATTCCTATGAAGATACATTCAAACTCAGAAACGTGCTCTACTCGGCCTGAAAATGCATTTAAAGCAATAAAAACTCAAAATGAGTGTCACACCTAAACCAAAGGACTTATGCACACATTTCAACATGTATTTAGTTCAGGTTGACCTCCTGAAGCCTAAATGAGCATTAATTTGACTACACAACTCATTCCTATGAAGGTACATTCAAAGTCACAAAACGTGCTCAACTAGGCCTGAAAGTGCATTTAAAGCAATAAAAACTCAAAATGAGTGTCACACCTAAACCAAAGGATTTATGCCCACATTTCAACATGTATTTAGTTCAGGTTGACCTCCTGAAGCCTAAATGAGCATTAATTTGACTACACAACTCATTCCTATGAAGGAACATTCAAAGTAAAAAAACGGGCTCAACTCGGACTGAAAGTGCATTTAAAGCAATAAAAACTGAAAATGAGTGTCACGCCAAAACCAAAGGACTTATGCACACATTTCAACATGTATTTAGTTCAGGTTGACCTCCTGAAGCCTAAATGAGCATTTATTTGACTACACAACTCATTCCTATGAAGGTACATTCAAAGTCACAAAACGTGCTCAACTAGGCCTGAAAGTGCATTTAAAGCAATAAAAACTCAAAATGAGTGTCACACCTAAACCAAAGGATTTATGCACACATTTCAACATGTATTTTGTTCAGGTTGACCTCCTGAAGCCTAAATGAGCATTTATCTGACTACACAACTCATTCCTATGAAGGTACATTCAAAGTCACAAAACGTGCTCAACTAGGCCTGAAAGTGCATTTAAAGCAATAAAAACTGAAAATGAGTGTCACGCCTAAACCAAAGGACTTATGCACACATTTCAACATGTATTTAGTTCAGGTTGACCTCCTGAAGCCTAAATCACCATTAATTTGACTACACAACTTAATCCTATGAAGATACATTCAAAGTAAAAAAACGGGCTCAACTCGGACTGAAAGTGCATTTAAAGCAATAAAAACTGAAAATGAGTGTCACGCCAAAACCAAAGGACTTATGCACACATTTCAACATGTATTTAGTTCAGGTTGAACTCCTGAAGCCTAAATGAGCATTTATTTGACTACACAACTCATTCCTATGAAGGTACATTCAAAGTCACAAAACGTGCTCAACTAGGCCTGAAAGTGCATTTAAAGCAATAAAAACTCAAAATGAGTGTCACACCTAAACCAAAGGATTTATGCACACATTTCAACATGTATTTTGTTCAGGTTGACCTCCTGAAGCCTAAATGAGCATTTATTTGACTACACAACTCATTCCTATGAAGGTACATTCAAAGTCACAAAACGTGCTCAACTAGGCCTGAAAGTGCATTTAAAGCAATAAAAACTGAAAATGAGTGTCACGCCTAAACCAAAGGACTTATGCACACATTTCAACATGTATTTAGTTCAGGTTGACCTCCTGAAGCCTAAATCACCATTAATTTGACTACACAACTTAATCCTATGAAGATACATTCAAAGTAAAAAAACGGGCTCAACTCGGACTGAAAGTGCATTTAAAGCAATAAAAACTGAAAATGAGTGTCACGCCTAAACCAAAGGACTTATGCACACATTTCAACATGTATTTAGTTCAGGTTGACCTCCTGAAGCCTAAATGAGCATTAATTTGACTACACAACTCATTCCTATGAAGGTACATTCAAAGTCACAAAACGTGCTCAACTAGGCCTGAAAGTGCATTTAAAGCAATAAAAACTCAAAATGAGTGTCACGCCTAAACCAAAGGACTTATGCACACATTTCAACATGTATTTAGTTCAGGTTGACATTCTGAAGCCTAAATGAGCATTAATTTGACTACACAACTTATTCCTATGAAGATACATTCAAAGTAAAAAAACGGGCTCAACTCGGACTGAAAGTGCATTTAAAGCAATAAAAACTGAAAATGAGTGTCACGCCTAAACCAAAGGACTTATGCACACATTTCAACATGTATTTAGTTCAGGTTGACCTCCTGAAGCCTAAATGAGCATTAATTTGACTACACAACTCATTCCTATGAAGGTACATTCAAAGTCACAAAACGTGCTCAACTAGGCCTGAAAGTGCATTTAAAGCAATAAAAACTCAAAATGAGTGTCACGCCTAAACCAAAGGACTTATGCACACATTTCAACATGTATTTAGTTCAGGTTGACCTCCTGAAGCCTAAATCACCATTAATTTGACTACACAACTTAATCCTATGAAGATACATTCAAACTCAGAAACGTGCTCTACTCGGCCTGAAAATGCATTTAAAGCAATAAAAACTCAAATTGAGTGTCACGCCTAAACCAAAGGACTTATGCACACATTTCAACATGTATTTAGTTCAGGTTGACCTCCTGAAGCCTAAATGAGCATTAATTTGACTACACAACTCATTCCTATGAAGGTACATTCAAAGTCACAAAACGTGCTCAACTAGGCCTGAAAGTGCATTTAAAGCAATAAAAACTCAAAATGAGTGTCACGCCTAAACCAAAGGACTTATGCACACATTTCAACATGTATTTAGTTCAGGTTGACCTCTTGAAGCCTAAATCACCATTAATTTGACTACACAACTTAATCCTATGAAGATACATTCAAAGTAAAAAAACGGGCTCAACTCGGACTGAAAGTGCATTTAAAGCAATAAAAACTGAAATTGAGTGTCACGCCTAAACCAAAGGACTTATGCACACATTTCAACATGAATTTAGTTCAGGTTGACCTCCTGAAGCCTAAATCACCATTAATTTGACTAAACAACTTATTCCTATGAAGATACATTCAAAGTAAAAAAACGGGCTCAACTCGGACTGAAAGTGCATTTAAAGCAATAAAAACTGAAAATGAGTGTCACGCCTAAACCAAAGGACTTATGCACACATTTCAACATGTATTTAGTTCAGGTTGACCTCCTGAAGCCTAAATCACCATTAATTTGACTACACAACTTATTCCTATGAAGAAACATTCAAAGTAAAAAAACGGGCTCAACTCGGACTGAAAGTGCATTTAAAGCAATAAAAACTGAAAATGAGTGTCACGCCTAAACCAAAGGACTTATGCACACATTTCAACATGTATTTAGTTCAGGTTGACCTCCTGAAGCCTAAATGAGCATTAATTTGACTACACAACTCATTCCTATGAAGGTACATTCAAAGTCACAAAACGTGCTCAACTAGGCCTGAAAGTGCATTTAAAGCAATAAAAACTCAAAATGAGTGTCACGCCTAAACCAAAGGACTTATGCACACATTTCAACATGTATTTAGTTCAGGTTGACGTCCTGAAGCCTAAATGAGCATTAATTTGACTACACAACTTATTCCTATGAAGATACATTCAAAGTAAAAAAACGGGCTCAACTCGGACTGAAAGTGCATTTAAAGCAATAAAAACTCAAAATGAGTGTCACGCCTAAACCAAAGGACTTATGCACACATTTCAACATGTATTTAGTTCAGGTTGACGTCCTGAAGCCTAAATGAGCATTAATTTGACTACACAACTTATTCCTATGAAGATACATTCAAAGTAAAAAAACGGGCTCAACTCGGACTGAAAGTGCATTTAAAGCAATAAAAACTCAAAATGAGTGTCACGCCTAAACCAAAGGACTTATGCACACATTTCAACATGTATTTAGTTCAGGTTGACCTCCTGAAGCCTAAATGAGCATTTATTTGACTACACAACTCATTCCTATGAAGGAACATTCAAAGTAAAAAAACGGGCTCAACTCGGACTGAAAGTGAATTTAAAGCAATAAAAACTGAAAATGAGTGTCACGCCTAAACCAAAGGACTTATGCACACATTTCAACATGTATTTAGTTCAGGTTGACCTCCTGAAGCCTAAATCACCATTAATTTGACTACACAACTTAATCCTATGAAGATACATTCAAAGTAAAAAAACGGGCTCAACTCGGACTGAAAGTGCATTTAAAGCAATAAAAACTGAAAATGAGTGTCACGCCTAAACCAAAGGACTTATGCACACATTTCAACATGTATTTAGTTCAGGTTGACCTCCTGAAGCCTAAATGAGCATTAATTTGACTACACAACTCATTCCTATGAAGGTACATTCAAAGTCACAAAACGTGCTCAACTAGGCCTGAAAGTGCATTTAAAGCAATAATAACTCAAAATGAGTGTCACGCCTAAACCAAAGGACTTATGCACACATTTCAACATGTATTTAGTTCAGGTTGACATTCTGAAGCCTAAATGAGCATTAATTTGACTACACAACTTATTCCTATGAAGATACATTCAAAGTAAAAAAACGGCTCAACTCGGACTGAAAGTGCATTTAAAGCAATAAAAACTGAAAATGAGTGTCACGCCTAAACCAAAGGACTTATGCACACATTTCAACATGTATTTAGTTCAGGTTGACGTCCTGAAGCCTAAATCACCATTAATTTGACTACACAACTTATTCCTATGAAGATACATTCAAAGTAAAAAAACGGGCTCAACTCGGACTGAAAGTGCATTTAAAGCAATAAAAACTGAAAATGAGTGTCACGCCTAAACCAAAGGACTTATGCACACATTTCAACATGTATTTAGTTCAGGTTGACGTCCTGAAGCCTAAATGAGCATTAATTTGACTACACAACTTATTCCTATGAAGATACATTCAATGTAAAAAAACGTGCTCTACTCGGCCTGAAAATGCATTTAAAGCAATAAAAACTCAAAATGAGTGTCACGCCTAAACCAAAGGTCTTATGCACACATTTCAACATGTATTTAGTTCAGGTTGACCTCCTGAAGCCTAAATGAGCATTAATTTGACTACACAACTCATTCCTATGAAGGAACATTCAAAGTAAAAAAACGGGCTCAACTCGGACTGAAAGTGCATTTAAAGCAATAAAAACTGAAAATGAGTGTCACGCCAAAACCAAAGGATTTATGCACACATTTCAACATGTATTTAGTTCAGGTTGACCTCCTGAAGCCTAAATGAGCATTTATTTGACTACACAACTCATTCCTATGAAGGTACATTCAAAGTCACAAAACGTGCTCAACTAGGCCTGAAAGTGCATTTAAAGCAATAAAAACTCAAAATGAGTGTCACGCCTAAACCAAAGGACTTATGCACACATTTCAACATGTATTTAGTTCAGGTTGACCTCCTGAAGCCTAAATGAGCATTAATTTGACTACACAACTCATTCCTATGAAGGTACATTCAAAGTCACAAAACGTGCTCAACTAGGCCTGAAAGTGCATTTAAAGCAATAAAAACTCAAAATGAGTGTCACGCCTAAACCAAAGGACTTATGCACACATTTCAACATGTATTTAGTTCAGGTTGACGTCCTGAAGCCTAAATGAGCATTAATTTGACTACACAACTTATTCCTATGAAGATACATTCAAAGTAAAAAAACGTGCTCTACTCGGCCTGAAAATGCATTTAAAGCAATAAAAACTCAAAATGAGTGTCGCGCCTAAAGCAAAGGCCTTATGCACACATTTCAACATGTATTTAGTTCAGGTTGACCTCCTGAAGCCTAAATGAGCATTAATTGGACTACACAAATTATTCCTATGAAGGAACATTCAAAGTAAAAAAACGGGCTCAATTCGGACTGAAAGTGCATTTAAAGCAATAAAAACTGAAAATGAGTGTCACGCCTAAACCAAACGACTTATGCACACATTTCAACATGTATTTAGTTCAGGTTGACCTCCTGAAGCCTAAATGAGCATTAATTTGACTACACAACTTATTCCTATGAAGGAACATTCAAAGTAAAAAAACGGGCTCAACTCGGACTGAAAGTGCATTTAAAGCAATAAAAACTGAAAATGTGTGTCACGCCTAAACCAAAGGACTTATGCACACATTTCAACATGTATTTAGTTCAGGTTGACCTACTGAAGCCTAAATGAGCATTAATTTGACTACACAACTCATTCCTATGAAGGTACATTCAAAGTCACAAAACGTGCTCAACTAAGCCTGAAAGTGCATTTAAAGCAATAAAAACTCAAAATGAGTGTCACGCCTAAACCAAAGGACTTATGCACACATTTCAACATGTATTTAGTTCAGGTTGACATTCTGAAGCCTAAATGAGCATTAATTTGATCACACAACTCATTCCTATGAAGATACATTCAAACTCAGAAACGTGCTCTACTCGGCCTGAAAATGCATTTAAAGCAATAAAAACTCAAATTGAGTGTCACGCCTAAACCAAAGGACTTATACACACATTTCAACATGTATTTAGTTCAGGTTGACCTCCTGAAGCCTAAATGAGCATTAATTTGACTACACAACTTATTCCTATGAAGGAACATTCAAAGTAAAAAAACGGGCTCAATTCGGACTGAAAGTGCATTTAAAGCAATAAAAACTGAAAATGAGTGTCACGCCTAAACCAAAGGACTTATGCACACATTTCAACATGTATTTAGTTCAGGTTAACCTCCTGAAGCCTAAATGAGCATTAATTTGACTACACAACTCATTCCTATGAAGGTACATTCAAAGTCACAAAACGTGCTCAACTAGGCCTGAAAGTGCATTTAAAGCAATAAAAACTCAAAATGAGTGTCACGCCTAAACCAAAGGACTTATGCACACATTTCAACATGTATTTAGTTCAGGTTGACCTCCTGAAGCCTAAATCACCAATAATTTGACTACACAACTTAATCCTATGAAGATACATTCAAAGTAAAAAAACGGACTCAACTCGGACTGAAAGTGCATTTAAAGCAATAAAAACTGAAAATGAGTGTCACGCCTAAACCAAAGGACTTATGCACACATTTCAACATGTATTTAGTTCAGGTTGACGTCCTGAAGCCTAAATGAGCATTAATTTGACTACACAACTTATTCCTATGAAGATACATTCAAAGTAAAAAAACGTGCTCTACTCGGCCTGAAAATGCATTTAAAGCAATAAAAACTCAAAATTAGTGTCACGCCTAAACCAAAGGCCTTATGCACACATTTCAACATGTATTTAGTTCAGGTTGACCTCCTGAAGCCTAAATGAGCATTAATTTGACTACACAACTCATTCCTATGAAGGAACATTCAAAGTAAAAAAACGGGCTCAACTCGGACTGAAAGTGCATTTAAAGCAATAAAAACTGAAAATGAGTGTCACGCCAAAACCAAAGGACTTATGCACACATTTCAACATGTATTTAGTTCAGGTTGACCTCCTGAAGCCTAAATGAGCATTAATTTGACTACACAACTCATTCCTATGAAGGAACATTCAAAGTAAAAAAACGGGCTCAACTCGGACTGAAAGTGCATTTAAAGCAATAAAAACTGAAAATGAGTGTCACGCCAAAACCAAAGGACTTATGCACACATTTCAACATGTATTTAGTTCAGGTTGACCTCCTGAAGCCTAAATGAGCATTAATTTGACTACACAACTCATTCCTATGAAGGTACATTCAAAGTCACAAAACGTGCTCAACTAGGCCTGAAAGTGCATTTAAAGCAATAAAAACTCAAAATGAGTGTCACACCTAAACCAAAGGATTTATGCACACATTTCAACATGTATTTTGTTCAGGTTGACCTCCTGAAGCCTAAATGAGCATTTATCTGACTACACAACTCATTCCTATGAAGGTACATTCAAAGTCACAAAACGTGCTCAACTAGGCCTGAAAGTGCATTTAAAGCAATAAAAACTGAAAATGAGTGTCACGCCTAAACCAAAGGACTTATGCACACATTTCAACATGTATTTAGTTCAGGTTGACCTCCTGAAGCCTAAATCACCATTAATTTGACTACACAACTTAATCCTATGAAGATACATTCAAAGTCACAAAACGTGCTCAACTAGGCCTGAAAGTGCATTTAAAGCAATAAAAACTGAAAATGAGTGTCACGCCTAAACCAAAGGACTTATGCACACATTTCAACATGTATTTAGTTCAGGTTGACATTCTGAAGCCTAAATGAGCATTAATTTGACTACACAACTTATTCCTATGAAGATACATTCAAAGTAAAAAAACGGCTCAACTCGGACTGAAAGTGCATTTAAAGCAATAAAAACTGAAAATGAGTGTCACGCCTAAACCAAAGGACTTATGCACACATTTCAACATGTATTTAGTTCAGGTTGACCTCCTGAAGCCTAAATCACCATTAATTTGACTACACAACTTATTCCTATGAAGATACATTCAAAGTAAAAAAACGGGCTCAACTCGGACTGAAAGTGCATTTAAAGCAATAAAAACTGAAAATGAGTGTCACGCCTAAACCAAAGGACTTATGCACACATTTCAACATGTATTTAGTTCAGGTTGACGTCCTGAAGCCTAAATGAGCATTTATTTGACTACACAACTCATTCCTATGAAGGTACATTCAAAGTCACAAAACGTGCTCAACTAGGCCTGAAAGTGCATTTAAAGCAATAAAAACTCAAAATGAGTGTCACACCTAAACCAAAGGATTTATGCACACATTTCAACATGTATTTTGTTCAGGTTGACCTCCTGAAGCCTAAATGAGCATTTATCTGACTACACAACTCATTCCTATGAAGGTACATTCAAAGTCACAAAACGTGCTCAACTAGGTCTGAAAGTGCATTTAAAGCAATAAAAACTGAAAATGAGTGTCACGCCTAAACCAAAGGACTTATGCACACATTTCAACATGTATTTAGTTCAGGTTGACCTCCTGAAGCCTAAATCACCATTAATTTGACTACACAACTTAATCCTATGAAGATACATTCAAAGTAAAAAAACGGGCTCAACTCGGACTGAAAGTGCATTTAAAGCAATAAAAACTGAAAATGAGTGTCACGCCAAAACCAAAGGACTTATGCACACATTTCAACATGTATTTAGTTCAGGTTGAACTCCTGAAGCCTAAATGAGCATTTATTTGACTACACAACTCATTCCTATGAAGGTACATTCAAAGTCACAAAACGTGCTCAACTAGGCCTGAAAGTGCATTTAAAGCAATAAAAACTCAAAATGAGTGTCACACCTAAACCAAAGGATTTATGCACACATTTCAACATGTATTTTGTTCAGGTTGACCTCCTGAAGCCTAAATGAGCATTTATTTGACTACACAACTCATTCCTATGAAGGTACATTCAAAGTCACAAAACGTGCTCAACTAGGCCTGAAAGTGCATTTAAAGCAATAAAAACTGAAAATGAGTGTCACGCCTAAACCAAAGGACTTATGCACACATTTCAACATGTATTTAGTTCAGGTTGACCTCCTGAAGCCTAAATGAGCATTAATTTGACTACACAACTCATTCCTATGAAGGTACATTCAAAGTCACAAAACGTGCTCAACTAGGCCTGAAAGTGCATTTAAAGCAATAAAAACTCAAAATGAGTGTCACGCCTAAACCAAAGGACTTATGCACACATTTCAACATGTATTTAGTTCAGGTTGACGTCCTGAAGCCTAAATCACCATTAATTTGATCACACAACTCATTCCTATGAAGATACATTCAAAGTAAAAAAACGGGCTCAACTCGGACTGAAAGTGCATTTAAAGCAATAAAAACTGAAAATGAGTGTCACACCTAAACCAAAGGACTTATGCACACATTTCAACATGTATTTAGTTCAGGTTGACCTCCTGAAGCCTAAATGAGCATTAATTTGACTACACAACTCATTCCTATGAAGGTACATTCAAAGTCACAAAACGTGCTCAACTAGGCCTGAAAGTGCATTTAAAGCAATAAAAACTCAAAATGAGTGTCACACCTAAACCAAAGGATTTATGCACACATTTCAACATGTATTTAGTTCAGGTTGACCTCCTGAAGCCTAAATGAGCATTAATTTGACTACACAACTCATTCCTATGAAGGAACATTCAAAGTAAAAAAACGGGCTCAACTCGGACTGAAAGTGCATTTAAAGCAATAAAAACTGAAAATGAGTGTCACGCCAAAACCAAAGGACTTATGCACACATTTCAACATGTATTTAGTTCAGGTTGACCTCCTGAAGCCTAAATGAGCATTTATTTGACTACACAACTCATTCCTATGAAGGTACATTCAAAGTCACAAAACGTGCTCAACTAGGCCTGAAAGTGCATTTAAAGCAATAAAAACTCAAAATGAGTGTCACACCTAAACCAAAGGATTTATGCACACATTTCAACATGTATTTTGTTCAGGTTGACCTCCTGAAGCCTAAATGAGCATTTATCTGACTACACAACTCATTCCTATGAAGGTACATTCAAAGTCACAAAACGTGCTCAACTAGGCCTGAAAGTGCATTTAAAGCAATAAAAACTGAAAATGAGTGTCACGCCTAAACCAAAGGACTTATGCACACATTTCAACATGTATTTAGTTCAGGTTGACCTCCTGAAGCCTAAATCACCATTAATTTGACTACACAACTTAATCCTATGAAGATACATTCAAAGTAAAAAAACGGGCTCAACTCGGACTGAAAGTGCATTTAAAGCAATAAAAACTGAAAATGAGTGTCACGCCAAAACCAAAGGACTTATGCACACATTTCAACATGTATTTAGTTCAGGTTGAACTCCTGAAGCCTAAATGAGCATTTATTTGACTACACAACTCATTCCTATGAAGGTACATTCAAAGTCACAAAACGTGCTCAACTAGGCCTGAAAGTGCATTTAAAGCAATAAAAACTCAAAATGAGTGTCACACCTAAACCAAAGGATTTATGCACACATTTCAACATGTATTTTGTTCAGGTTGACCTCCTGAAGCCTAAATGAGCATTTATTTGACTACACAACTCATTCCTATGAAGGTACATTCAAAGTCACAAAACGTGCTCAACTAGGCCTGAAAGTGCATTTAAAGCAATAAAAACTGAAAATGAGTGTCACGCCTAAACCAAAGGACTTATGCACACATTTCAACATGTATTTAGTTCAGGTTGACCTCCTGAAGCCTAAATCACCATTAATTTGACTACACAACTTAATCCTATGAAGATACATTCAAAGTAAAAAAACGGGCTCAACTCGGACTGAAAGTGCATTTAAAGCAATAAAAACTGAAAATGAGTGTCACGCCTAAACCAAAGGACTTATGCACACATTTCAACATGTATTTAGTTCAGGTTGACCTCCTGAAGCCTAAATGAGCATTAATTTGACTACACAACTCATTCCTATGAAGGTACATTCAAAGTCACAAAACGTGCTCAACTAGGCCTGAAAGTGCATTTAAAGCAATAAAAACTCAAAATGAGTGTCACGCCTAAACCAAAGGACTTATGCACACATTTCAACATGTATTTAGTTCAGGTTGACATTCTGAAGCCTAAATGAGCATTAATTTGACTACACAACTTATTCCTATGAAGATACATTCAAAGTAAAAAAACGGGCTCAACTCGGACTGAAAGTGCATTTAAAGCAATAAAAACTGAAAATGAGTGTCACGCCTAAACCAAAGGACTTATGCACACATTTCAACATGTATTTAGTTCAGGTTGACCTCCTGAAGCCTAAATGAGCATTAATTTGACTACACAACTCATTCCTATGAAGGTACATTCAAAGTCACAAAACGTGCTCAACTAGGCCTGAAAGTGCATTTAAAGCAATAAAAACTCAAAATGAGTGTCACGCCTAAACCAAAGGACTTATGCACACATTTCAACATGTATTTAGTTCAGGTTGACCTCCTGAAGCCTAAATCACCATTAATTTGACTACACAACTTAATCCTATGAAGATACATTCAAACTCAGAAACGTGCTCTACTCGGCCTGAAAATGCATTTAAAGCAATAAAAACTCAAATTGAGTGTCACGCCTAAACCAAAGGACTTATACACACATTTCAACATGTATTTAGTTCAGGTTGACCTCCTGAAGCCTAAATGAGCATTAATTTGACTACACAACTTATTCCTATGAAGGAACATTCAAAGTAAAAAAACGGGCTCAATTCGGACTGAAAGTGCATTTAAAGCAATAAAAACTGAAAATGAGTGTCACGCCTAAACCAAAGGACTTATGCACACATTTCAACATGTATTTAGTTCAGGTTGACCTCCTGAAGCCTAAATGAGCATTAATTTGACTACACAACTCATTCCTATGAAGGTACATTCAAAGTCACAAAACGTGCTCAACTAGGCCTGAAAGTGCATTTAAAGCAATAAAAACTCAAAATGAGTGTCACGCCTAAACCAAAGGACTTATGCACACATTTCAACATGTATTTAGTTCAGGTTGACCTCTTGAAGCCTAAATCACCATTAATTTGACTACACAACTTAATCCTATGAAGATACATTCAAAGTAAAAAAACGGGCTCAACTCGGACTGAAAGTGCATTTAAAGCAATAAAAACTGAAATTGAGTGTCACGCCTAAACCAAAGGACTTATGCACACATTTCAACATGTATTTAGTTCAGGTTGACCTCCTGAAGCCTAAATCACCATTAATTTGACTACACAACTCATTCCTATGAAGATACATTCAAAGTAAAAAAACGGGCTCAACTCGGACTGAAAGTGCATTTAAAGCAATAAAAACTGAAAATGAGTGTCACGCCTAAACCAAAGGACTTATGCACACATTTCAACATGTATTTAGTTCAGGTTGACGTCCTGAAGCCTAAATGAGCATTAATTTGACTACACAACTTATTCCTATGAAGATACATTCAATGTAAAAAAACGTGCTCTACTCGGCCTGAAAATGCATTTAAAGCAATAAAAACTCAAAATGAGTGTCACGCCTAAACCAAAGGTCTTATGCACACATTTCAACATGTATTTAGTTCAGGTTGACCTCCTGAAGCCTAAATGAGCATTAATTTGACTACACAACTCATTCCTATGAAGGAACATTCAAAGTAAAAAAACGGGCTCAACTCGGACTGAAAGTGCATTTAAAGCAATAAAAACTGAAAATGAGTGTCACGCCAAAACCAAAGGATTTATGCACACATTTCAACATGTATTTAGTTCAGGTTGACCTCCTGAAGCCTAAATGAGCATTTATTTGACTACACAACTCATTCCTATGAAGGTACATTCAAAGTCACAAAACGTGCTCAACTAGGCCTGAAAGTGCATTTAAAGCAATAAAAACTCAAAATGAGTGTCACGCCTAAACCAAAGGACTTATGCACACATTTCAACATGTATTTAGTTCAGGTTGACCTCCTGAAGCCTAAATGAGCATTAATTTGACTACACAACTCATTCCTATGAAGGTACATTCAAAGTCACAAAACGTGCTCAACTAGGCCTGAAAGTGCATTTAAAGCAATAAAAACTCAAAATGAGTGTCACGCCTAAACCAAAGGACTTATGCACACATTTCAACATGTATTTAGTTCAGGTTGACCTCCTGAAGCCTAAATCACCATTAATTTGACTACACAACTTATTCCTATGAAGATACATTCAAAGTAAAAAAACGGGCTCAACTCGGACTGAAAGTGCATTTAAAGCAATAAAAACTGAAAATGAGTGTCACGCCTAAACCAAACGACTTATGCACACATTTCAACATGTATTTAGTTCAGGTTGACCTCCTGAAGCCTAAATGAGCATTAATTTGACTACACAACTTATTCCTATGAAGGAACATTCAAAGTAAAAAAACGGGCTCAACTCGGACTGAAAGTGCATTTAAAGCAATAAAAACTGAAAATGTGTGTCACGCCTAAACCAAAGGACTTATGCACACATTTCAACATGTATTTAGTTCAGGTTGACCTACTGAAGCCTAAATGAGCATTAATTTGACTACACAACTCATTCCTATGAAGGTACATTCAAAGTCACAAAACGTGCTCAACTAAGCCTGAAAGTGCATTTAAAGCAATAAAAACTCAAAATGAGTGTCACGCCTAAACCAAAGGACTTATGCACACATTTCAACATGTATTTAGTTCAGGTTGACATTCTGAAGCCTAAATGAGCATTAATTTGATCACACAACTCATTCCTATGAAGATACATTCAAACTCAGAAACGTGCTCTACTCGGCCTGAAAATGCATTTAAAGCAATAAAAACTCAAATTGAGTGTCACGCCTAAACCAAAGGACTTATACACACATTTCAACATGTATTTAGTTCAGGTTGACCTCCTGAAGCCTAAATGAGCATTAATTTGACTACACAACTTATTCCTATGAAGGAACATTCAAAGTAAAAAAACGGGCTCAATTCGGACTGAAAGTGCATTTAAAGCAATAAAAACTGAAAATGAGTGTCACGCCTAAACCAAAGGACTTATGCACACATTTCAACATGTATTTAGTTCAGGTTAACCTCCTGAAGCCTAAATGAGCATTAATTTGACTACACAACTCATTCCTATGAAGGTACATTCAAAGTCACAAAACGTGCTCAACTAGGCCTGAAAGTGCATTTAAAGCAATAAAAACTCAAAATGAGTGTCACGCCTAAACCAAAGGACTTATGCACACATTTCAACATCTATTTAGTTCAGGTTGACCTCCTGAAGCCTAAATCACCAATAATTTGACTACACAACTTAATCCTATGAAGATACATTCAAAGTAAAAAAACGGACTCAACTCGGACTGAAAGTGCATTTAAAGCAATAAAAACTGAAAATGAGTGTCACGCCTAAACCAAAGGACTTATGCACACATTTCAACATGTATTTAGTTCAGGTTGACGTCCTGAAGCCTAAATGAGCATTAATTTGACTACACAACTTATTCCTATGAAGATACATTCAAAGTAAAAAAACGTGCTCTACTCGGCCTGAAAATGCATTTAAAGCAATAAAAACTCAAAATTAGTGTCACGCCTAAACCAAAGGCCTTATGCACACATTTCAACATGTATTTAGTTCAGGTTGACCTCCTGAAGCCTAAATGAGCATTAATTTGACTACACAACTCATTCCTATGAAGGAACATTCAAAGTAAAAAAACGGGCTCAACTCGGACTGAAAGTGCATTTAAAGCAATAAAAACTGAAAATGAGTGTCACGCCTAAACCAAAGGACTTATGCACACATTTCAACATGTATTTAGTTCAGGTTGACCTCCTGAAGCCTAAATGAGTATAATTTGACTACACAACTCATTCCTATGAAGGTACATTAAAAGTCACAAAACGTGCTCAACTAGGCCTGAAAGTGCATTTAAAGCAATAAAAACTCAAAATGAGTGTCACGCCTAAACCAAAGGACTTATGCACACATTTCAACATGTATTTAGTTCAGGTTGACATTCTGAAGCCTAAATGAGCATTATTTGGTCTATACAACTCATTCCTATGAAGGTACATTCAAAGTCACAAAACGTGCTCAACTAGGCCTGAAAGTGCATTTAAAGCAATAAAATCTCAAAATGAGTTTCACGCCTAAATCAAAGGACTTATGCACACATTTCAACATGTATTTAGTTTAGGTTGACCTCCTGAAGCCTAAATGAGCATTAATTTGATCACACAACTCATTCCCATGAAGATACATTCAAAGTCAGCAAGTGCCCTGCTCTGTCTGAAAATGCATTTGAATCAATAAAAACTAAAATTGAGTGTCATGCCTAAACCAAAGGACGTCTGCACACATTTCAACGTCTAAAGTGTTGTTTCCGATGCCTGCTAGTGTATGTGTGCGTGCGTGTGTGAGAGTGTGTAAGTGTGTGCGTGTGTTTGTGTGTGTTTGTGTGGGTGCGTGCGTGTGTGTGTTGTGCGCACCCCCCCCCCCCAAAAAAAAGTACTGTATTCGGATAAAAATGACGAATTACTCAGAGGTTTTAACTTTTGCTTGCACTTGATTTGTTCTGACACCGACGACGTCCACCAATGACAGCCCGAGTGGATCTAGCCCACGTGGTGTGAGAGCAGGGGGAGGTGAAAAGATGCAAAGCCTAGGTGATTGGCTGTGCATCTTTCAGTCTTCCACGTGGGTTAGTCTTTGATCTTCAATCAGTGTCCAAATGTTGTTTACATGCGTAGCGTGTGCGGATGTGTGTGCCTCTCATGAGTTTGTGTGTGTGTTTGCGCGCGCGTGATCGTGTGCCCATACATGTGTGAGTGTTTCTTTGATCTAAATCATCGTTGGTGTGTTGTTTACGATACGTGCTCGTCTGTGCGTACGTTTGTGTGAGTGTGTGTGCGTGCGTTTGTGTGTGTGCTTGCTGCGTGCTGGCGCGCTCGGAAGCGTGTGTGTCACAGAGAAAGAGAGGGAGCGGGATCGCTGGCCTGTATGTACTCTATGTGAAACACACAGGACATTTGTAATTTCGTCCCTTTCACATTTTTTGGCTTTTTTAAAAATAAAACTTATTTCATCAATGGTTCATAATGAGTGTCACGCCTAGACCAAATGACTTATGCACACATTTCAACATTTATTTAGTTCAGGTTGACCTCCTGAAGCCTAAATGAGCATTAATTTGACAACACAACTCATTCCTATGAAGGTACATTCAAAGTCACAAAACGTGCTCAACTAGGCCTGAAAGTGCATTTAAAGCAATAAAAAACTCAAAAATGAGTGTCACGCCTAAACCAAAGGACTTATGCACACATTTCAACATGTATTTAGTTCAGGTTGACCTCCTGAAGCCTAAATCACCATTAATTTGACTACACAACTTATTCCTATGAAGATACATTCAAAGTAAAAAAACGGGCTCAACTCGGACTGAAAATGCATTTAAAGCAATAAAAACTGAAAATGAGTGTCACGCCTAAACCAAAGGACTTATGCACACATTTCAACATGTATTTAGTTCAGGTTGACCTCCTGAAGCCTAAATGAGCATTAATTTGACTACACAACTTATTCCTATGAAGGAACATTCAAAGTAAAAAAACGGGCTCAACTCGGACTGAAAGTGAATTTAAAGCAATAAAAACTGAAAATGAGTGTCACGCCTAAACCAAAGGACTTATGCACACATTTCAACATGTATGTAGTTCAGGTTGACCTCTTGAAGCCTAAATGAGCATTAATTTGACTACACAACTCATTCCTATGAAGGTACATTCAAAGTCACAAAACGTGCTCAACTAGGCCTGAAAGTGCATTTAAAGCAATAAAAACTCAAAATGAGTGTCACGCCTAAACCAAAGGACTTATGCACACATTTCAACATGTATTTAGTTCAGGTTGACCTCCTGAAGCCTAAATCACCATTAATTTGACTACACAACTTAATCCTATGAAGATACATTCAAAGTAAAAAAACGGGCTCAACTCGGACTGAAAGTGCATTTAAAGCAATAAAAACTGAAAATGAGTGTCACGCCTAAACCAAAGGACTTATGCACACATTTCAATATTTATTTAGTTCAGGTTGACCTCCTGAAGCCTAAATCACCATTAATTTGACTACACAACTTATTCCTATGAAGATACATTCAAAGTAAAAAAACGGGCTCAACTCGGACTGAAAGTGCATTTAAAGCAATAAAAACTGAAAATGAGTGTCACGCCTAAACCAAAGGACTTATGCACACATTTCAACATGTATTTAGTTCAGGTTGACGTCCTGAAGCCTAAATGAGCATTAATTTGACTACACAACTTATTCCTATGAAGATACATTCAAAGTAAAAAAACGTGCTCTACTCGGCCTGAAAATGCATTTAAAGCAATAAAAACTCAAATTGAGTGTCACGCCTAAACCAAAGGACTTATACACACATTTCAACATGTATTTAGTTCAGGTTGACCTCCTGAAGCCTAAATGAGCATTAATTTGACTACACAACTTATTCCTATGAAGGAACATTCAAAGTAAAAAAACGGGCTCAATTCGGACTGAAAGTGCATTTAAAGCAATAAAAACTGAAAATGAGTGTCACGCCTAAACCAAAGGACTTATGCACACATTTCAACATGTATTTAGTTCAGGTTGACCTCCTGAAGCCTAAATGAGCATTAATTTGACTACACAACTCATTCCTATGAAGGTACATTCAAAGTCACAAAACGTGCTCAACTAGGCCTGAAAGTGCATTTAAAGCAATAAAAACTCAAAATGAGTGTCACGCCTAAACCAAAGGACTTATGCACACATTTCAACATGTATTTAGTTCAGGTTGACCTCCTGAAGCCTAAATCACCATTAATTTGACTACACAACTTAATCCTATGAAGATACATTCAAAGTAAAAAAACGGGCTCAACTCGGACTGAAAGTGCATTTAAAGCAATAAAAACTGAAATTGAGTGTCACGCCTAAACCAAAGGACTTATGCACACATTTCAACATGTATTTAGTTCAGGTTGACTTCCTGAAGCCTAAATCACCATTAATTTGACTACACAACTTATTCCTATGAAGATACATTCAAAGTAAAAAAACGGGCTCAACTCGGACTGAAAATGCATTTAAAGCAATAAAAACTGAAAATGAGTGTCACGCCTAAACCAAAGGACTTATGCACACATTTCAACATGTATTTAGTTCAGGTTGACCTCCTGAAGCCTAAATGAGCATTAATTTGACTACACAACTTATTCCTATGAAGGAACATTCAAAGTAAAAAAACGGGCTCAACTCGGACTGAAAGTGAATTTAAAGCAATAAAAACTGAAAATGAGTGTCACGCCTAAACCAAAGGACTTATGCACACATTTCAACATGTATGTAGTTCAGGTTGACCTCTTGAAGCCTAAATGAGCATTAATTTGACTACACAAATCATTCCTATGAAGGTACATTCAAAGTCACAAAACGTGCTCAACTCGGACTGAAAATGCATTTAAAGCAATAAAAACTGAAAATGAGTGTCACGCCTAAACCAAAGGACTTATGCACACATTTCAACATGTATTTAGTTCAGGTTGACCTCCTGAAGCCTAAATCACCATTAATTTGACTACACAACTTAATCCTATGAAGATACATTCAAAGTAAAAAAACGGGCTCAACTCGGACTGAAAGTGCATTTAAAGCAATAAAAACTGAAAATGAGTGTCACGCCAAAACCAAAGGACTTATGCACACATTTCAACATGTATTTAGTTCAGGTTGACCTCCTGAAGCCTAAATGAGCATTTATTTGACTACACAACTCATTCCTATGAAGGTACATTCAAAGTCACAAAACGTGCTCAACTAGGCCTGAAAGTGCATTTAAAGCAATAAAAACTCAAAATGAGTGTCACACCTAAACCAAAGGATTTATGCACACATTTCAACATGTATTTTGTTCAGGTTGACCTCCTGAAGCCTAAATGAGCATTTATTTGACTACACAACTCATTCCTATGAAGGTACATTCAAAGTCACAAAACGTGCTCAACTAGGCCTGAAAGTGCATTTAAAGCAATAAAAACTGAAAATGAGTGTCACGCCTAAACCAAAGGACTTATGCACACATTTCAACATGTATTTAGTTCAGGTTGACCTCCTGAAGCCTAAATCACCATTAATTTTACTACACAACTTAATCCTATGAAGATACATTCAAAGTAAAAAAACGGGCTCAACTCGGACTGAAAGTGCATTTAAAGCAATAAAAACTGAAAATGAGTGTCACGCCTAAACCAAAGGACTTATGCACACATTTCAACATGTATTTAGTTCAGGTTGACCTCCTGAAGCCTAAATGAGCATTAATTTGACTACACAACTCATTCCTATGAAGGTACATTCAAAGTCACAAAACGTGCTCAACTAGGCCTGAAAGTGCATTTAAAGCAATAAAAACTCAAAATGAGTGTCACGCCTAAACCAAAGGTCTTATGCACACATTTCAACATGTATTTAGTTCAGGTTGACATTCTGAAGCCTAAATGAGCATTAATTTGACTACACAACTTATTCCTATGAAGATACATTCAAAGTAAAAAAACGGCTCAACTCGGACTGAAAGTGCATTTAAAGCAATAAAAACTGAAAATGAGTGTCACGCCTAAACCAAAGGACTTATGCACACATTTCAACATGTATTTAGTTCAGGTTGACCTCCTGAAGCCTAAATGAGCATTTATTTGACTACACAACTCATTCCTATGAAGGTACATTCAAAGTCACAAAACGTGCTCAACTAGGCCTGAAAGTGCATTTAAAGCAATAAAAACTGCAAATGAGTGTCACGCCTAAACCAAAGGATTTATGCACACATTTCAACATGTATTTTGTTCAGGTTGACCTCCTGAAGCCTAAATGAGCATTTATTTGACTACACAACTCATTCCTATGAAGGTACATTCAAAGTCACAAAACGTGCTCAACTAGGCCTGAAAGTGCATTTAAAGCAATAAAAACTCAAAATGAGTGTCACGCCTAAACCAAAGGACTTATGCACACATTTCAACATGTATTTAGTTCAGGTTGACGTCCTGAAGCCTAAATGAGCATTAATTTGACTACACAACTTATTCCTATGAAGATACATTCAAAGTAAAAAAACGTGCTCTACTCGGCTTGAAAATGCATTTAAAGCAATAAAAACTCAAAATGAGTGTCACGCCTAAACCAAAGGCCTTATGCACACATTTCAACATGTATTTAGTTCAGGTTGACCTCCTGAACCCTAAATGAGCATTAATTTGACTACACAACTCATTCCTATGAAGGTACATTCAAAGTCACAAAACGTGCTCAACTAGGCCTGAAAGTGCATTTAAAGCAATAAAAACTGAAAATGAGTGTCACGCCTAAACCAAAGGACTTATGCACACATTTCAACATGTATTTAGTTCAGGTTGACCTCCTGAAGCCTAAATCACCATTAATTTGATCACACAACTCATTCCTATGAAGATACATTCAAACTCAGAAACGTGCTCTACTCGGCCTGAAAATGCATTTAAAGCAATAAAAACTCAAAATGAGTGTCACACCTAAACCAAAGGATTTATGCACACATTTCAACATGTATTTAGTTCAGGTTGACCTCCTGAAGCCTAAATGAGCATTAATTTGACTACACAACTCATTCCTATGAAGGAACATTCAAAGTAAAAAAACGGGCTCAACTCGGACTGAAAGTGCATTTAAAGCAATAAAAACTGAAAATGAGGGTCACGCCAAAACCAAAGGACTTATGCACACATTTCAACATGTATTTAGTTCAGGTTGACCTCCTGAAGCCTAAATGAGCATTTATTTGACTACACAACTCATTCCTATGAAGGTACATTCAAAGTCACAAAACGTGCTCAACTAGGCCTGAAAGTGCATTTAAAGCAATAAAAACTCAAAATGAGTGTCACACCTAAACCAAAGGACTTATGCACACATTTCAACATGTATTTAGTTCAGGTTGACCTCCTGAAGCCTAAATCACCATTAATTTGACTACACAACTTATTCCTATGAAGATACATTCAAAGTAAAAAAACGGGCTCAACTCGGACTGAAAGTGCATTTAAAGCAATAAAAACTGAAAATGAGTGTCACGCCTAAACCAAAGGACTTATGCACACATTTCAACATGTATTTAGTTCAGGTTGACGTCCTGAAGCCTAAATGAGCATTAATTTGACTACACAACTTATTCCTATGAAGATACATTCAAAGTAAAAAAACGTGCTCTACTCGGCTTGA
Source organism: Hippocampus zosterae (assembly GCF_025434085.1). Lineage (NCBI taxonomy): Eukaryota > Metazoa > Chordata > Actinopteri > Syngnathiformes > Syngnathidae > Hippocampus > Hippocampus zosterae. Next base: position 23,985,988 of record NC_067461.1, on the reverse strand, counting down.
AAATGCATTTAAAGCAATAAAAACTCAAAATGAGTGTCACGCCTAAACCAAAGGCCTTATGCACACATTTCAACATGTATTTAGTTCAGGTTGACCTCCTGAACCCTAAATGAGCATTAATTTGACTACACAACTCATTCCTATGAAGGTACATTCAAAGTCACAAAACGTGCTCAACTAGGCCTGAAAGTGCATTTAAAGCAATAAAAACTGAAAATGAGTGTCACGCCTAAACCAAAGGACTTATGCACACATTTCAACATGTATTTAGTTCAGGTTGACCTCCTGAAGCCTAAATCACCATTAATTTGACTACACAACTTAATCCTATGAAGATACATTCAAAGTAAAAAAACGGGCTCAACTCGGACTGAAAGTGCATTTAAAGCAATAAAAACTGAAAATGAGTGTCACGCCAAAGGACTTATGCACACATTTCAACATGTATTTAGTTCAGGTTGACCTCCTGAAGCCTAAATGAGCATTTATTTGACTACACAACTCATTCCTATGAAGGTACATTCAAAGTCACAAAACGTGCTCAACTAGGCCTGAAAGTGCATTTAAAGCAATAAAAACTCAAAATGAGTGTCACACCTAAACCAAAGGATTTATGCACACATTTCAACATGTATTTTGTTCAGGTTGACCTCCTGAAGCCTAAATGAGCATTTATTTGACTACACAACTCATTCCTATGAAGGTACATTCAAAGTCACAAAACGTGCTCAACTAGGCCTGAAAGTGCATTTAAAGCAATAAAAACTGAAAATGAGTGTCACGCCTAAACCAAAGGACTTATGCACACATTTCAACATGTATTTAGTTCAGGTTGACCTCCTGAAGCCTAAATCACCATTAATTTGACTACACAACTTAATCCTATGAAGATACATTCAAAGTAAAAAAACGGGCTCAACTCGGACTGAAAGTGCATTTAAAGCAATAAAAACTGAAAATGAGTGTCACGCCTAAACCAAAGGACTTATGCACACATTTCAACATGTATTTAGTTCAGGTTGACCTCCTGAAGCCTAAATGAGCATTAATTTGACTACACAACTCATTCCTATGAAGGTACATTCAAAGTCACAAAACGTGCTCAACTAGGCCTGAAAGTGCATTTAAAGCAATAATAACTCAAAATGAGTGTCACGCCTAAACCAAAGGACTTATGCACACATTTCAACATGTATTTAGTTCAGGTTGACATTCTGAAGCCTAAATGAGCATTAATTTGACTACACAACTTATTCCTATGAAGATACATTCAAAGTAAAAAAACGGCTCAACTCGGACTGAAAGTGCATTTAAAGCAATAAAAACTGAAAATGAGTGTCACGCCTAAACCAAAGGACTTATGCACACATTTCAACATGTATTTAGTTCAGGTTGACGTCCTGAAGCCTAAATCACCATTAATTTGACTACACAACTTATTCCTATGAAGATACATTCAAAGTAAAAAAACGGGCTCAACTCGGACTGAAAGTGCATTTAAAGCAATAAAAACTGAAAATGAGTGTCACGCCTAAACCAAAGGACTTATGCACACATTTCAACATGTATTTAGTTCAGGTTGACGTCCTGAAGCCTAAATGAGCATTAATTTGACTACACAACTTATTCCTATGAAGATACATTCAATGTAAAAAAACGTGCTCTACTCGGCCTGAAAATGCATTTAAAGCAATAAAAACTCAAAATGAGTGTCACGCCTAAACCAAAGGTCTTATGCACACATTTCAACATGTATTTAGTTCAGGTTGACCTCCTGAAGCCTAAATGAGCATTAATTTGACTACACAACTCATTCCTATGAAGGAACATTCAAAGTAAAAAAACGGGCTCAACTCGGACTGAAAGTGCATTTAAAGCAATAAAAACTGAAAATGAGTGTCACGCCTAAACCAAAGGACTTATGCACACATTTCAACATGTATTTAGTTCAGGTTGACCTCCTGAAGCCTAAATGAGCATTAATTTGACTACACAACTCATTCCTATGAAGGTACATTCAAAGTCACAAAACGTGCTCAACTAGGCCTGAAAGTGCATTTAAAGCAATAAAAACTCAAAATGAGTGTCACGCCTAAACCAAAGGACTTATGCACACATTTCAACATGTATTTAGTTCAGGTTGACCTCCTGAAGCCTAAATCACCATTAATTTGACTACACAACTTATTCCTATGAAGATACATTCAAAGTAAAAAAACGGGCTCAACTCGGACTGAAAGTGCATTTAAAGCAATAAAAACTGAAAATGAGTGTCACGCCTAAACCAAACGACTTATGCACACATTTCAACATGTATTTAGTTCAGGTTGACCTCCTGAAGCCTAAATGAGCATTAATTTGACTACACAACTTATTCCTATGAAGGAACATTCAAAGTAAAAAAACGGGCTCAACTCGGACTGAAAGTGCATTTAAAGCAATAAAAACTGAAAATGTGTGTCACGCCTAAACCAAAGGACTTATGCACACATTTCAACATGTATTTAGTTCAGGTTGACCTACTGAAGCCTAAATGAGCATTAATTTGACTACACAACTCATTCCTATGAAGGTACATTCAAAGTCACAAAACGTGCTCAACTAAGCCTGAAAGTGCATTTAAAGCAATAAAAACTCAAAATGAGTGTCACGCCTAAACCAAAGGACTTATGCACACATTTCAACATGTATTTAGTTCAGGTTGACATTCTGAAGCCTAAATGAGCATTAATTTGATCACACAACTCATTCCTATGAAGATACATTCAAACTCAGAAACGTGCTCTACTCGGCCTGAAAATGCATTTAAAGCAATAAAAACTCAAATTGAGTGTCACGCCTAAACCAAAGGACTTATACACACATTTCAACATGTATTTAGTTCAGGTTGACCTCCTGAAGCCTAAATGAGCATTAATTTGACTACACAACTTATTCCTATGAAGGAACATTCAAAGTAAAAAAACGGGCTCAATTCGGACTGAAAGTGCATTTAAAGCAATAAAAACTGAAAATGAGTGTCACGCCTAAACCAAAGGACTTATGCACACATTTCAACATGTATTTAGTTCAGGTTAACCTCCTGAAGCCTAAATGAGCATTAATTTGACTACACAACTCATTCCTATGAAGGTACATTCAAAGTCACAAAACGTGCTCAACTAGGCCTGAAAGTGCATTTAAAGCAATAAAAACTCAAAATGAGTGTCACGCCTAAACCAAAGGACTTATGCACACATTTCAACATGTATTTAGTTCAGGTTGACCTCCTGAAGCCTAAATCACCAATAATTTGACTACACAACTTAATCCTATGAAGATACATTCAAAGTAAAAAGACGGACTCAACTCGGACTGAAAGTGCATTTAAAGCAATAAAAACTGAAAATGAGTGTCACGCCTAAACCAAAGGACTTATGCACACATTTCAACATGTATTTAGTTCAGGTTGACGTCCTGAAGCCTAAATGAGCATTAATTTGACTACACAACTTATTCCTATGAAGATACATTCAAAGTAAAAAAACGTGCTCTACTCGGCCTGAAAATGCATTTAAAGCAATAAAAACTCAAAATGAGTGTCACGCCTAAACCAAAGGCCTTATGCACACATTTCAACATGTATTTAGTTCAGGTTGACCTCCTGAAGCCTAAATGAGCATTAATTTGACTACACAACTCATTCCTATGAAGGAACATTCAAAGTAAAAAAACGGGCTCAACTCGGACTGAAAGTGCATTTAAAGCAATAAAAACTGAAAATGAGTGTCACGCCTAAACCAAAGGACTTATGCACACATTTCAACATGTATTTAGTTCAGGTTGACCTCCTGAAGCCTAAATGAGTATAATTTGACTACACAACTCATTCCTATGAAGGTACATTAAAAGTCACAAAACGTGCTCAACTAGGCCTGAAAGTGCATTTAAAGCAATAAAAACTCAAAATGAGTGTCACGCCTAAACCAAAGGACTTATGCACACATTTCAACATGTATTTAGTTCAGGTTGACATTCTGAAGCCTAAATGAGCATTATTTGGTCTATACAACTCATTCCTATGAAGGTACATTCAAAGTCACAAAACGTGCTCAACTAGGCCTGAAAGTGCATTTAAAGCAATAAAATCTCAAAATGAGTTTCACGCCTAAATCAAAGGACTTATGCACACATTTCAACATGTATTTAGTTTAGGTTGACCTCCTGAAGCCTAAATGAGCATTAATTTGATCACACAACTCATTCCCATGAAGATACATTCAAAGTCAGCAAGTGCCCTGCTCTGTCTGAAAATGCATTTGAATCAATAAAAACTAAAATTGAGTGTCATGCCTAAACCAAAGGACGTCTGCACACATTTCAACGTCTAAAGTGTTGTTTCCGATGCCTGCTAGTGTATGTGTGCGTGCGTGTGTGAGAGTGTGTAAGTGTGTGCGTGTGTTTGTGTGTGTTTGTGTGGGTGCGTGCGTGTGTGTGTGTTGTGCGCACCCCCCCCCCAAAAAAAGTACTGTATTCGGATAAAAATGACGAATTACTCAGAGGTTTTAACTTTTGCTTGCACTTGATTTGTTCTGACACCGACGACGTCCACCAATGACAGCCCGAGTGGATCTAGCCCACGTGGTGTGAGAGCAGGGGGAGGTGAAAAGATGCAAAGCCTAGGTGATTGGCTGTGCATCTTTCAGTCTTCCACGTGGGTTAGTCTTTGATCTTCAATCAGTGTCCAAATGTTGTTTACATGCGTAGCGTGTGCGGATGTGTGTGCCTCTCATGAGTTTGTGTGTGTGTTTGCGCGCGCGTGATCGTGTGCCCATACATGTGTGAGTGTTTCTTTGATCTAAATCATCGTTGGTGTGTTGTTTACGATACGTGCTCGTCTGTGCGTACGTTTGTGTGAGTGTGTGTGCGTGCGTTTGTGTGTGTGCTTGCTGCGTGCTGGCGCGCTCGGAAGCGTGTGTGTCACAGAGAAAGAGAGGGAGCGGGATCGCTGGCCTGTATGTACTCTATGTGAAACACACAGGACATTTGTAATTTCGTCCCTTTCACATTTTTTGGCTTTTTTAAAAATAAAACTTATTTCATCAATGGTTCATAATGAGTGTCACGCCTAGACCAAATGACTTATGCACACATTTCAACATTTATTTAGTTCAGGTTGACCTCCTGAAGCCTAAATGAGCATTAATTTGACAACACAACTCATTCCTATGAAGGTACATTCAAAGTCACAAAACGTGCTCAACTAGGCCTGAAAGTGCATTTAAAGCAATAAAAAACTCAAAAATGAGTGTCACGCCTAAACCAAAGGACTTATGCACACATTTCAACATGTATTTAGTTCAGGTTGACCTCCTGAAGCCTAAATCACCATTAATTTGACTACACAACTTATTCCTATGAAGATACATTCAAAGTAAAAAAACGGGCTCAACTCGGACTGAAAATGCATTTAAAGCAATAAAAACTGAAAATGAGTGTCACGCCTAAACCAAAGGACTTATGCACACATTTCAACATGTATTTAGTTCAGGTTGACCTCCTGAAGCCTAAATGAGCATTAATTTGACTACACAACTCATTCCTATGAAGGTACATTCAAAGTCACAAAACGTGCTCAACTAATCCTGAAAGTGCATTTAAAGCAATAAAAACTCAAAATGAGTGTCACGCCTAAACCAAAGGACTTATGCACACATTTCAACATGTATTTAGTTCAGGTTGACATTCTGAAGCCTAAATGAGCATTAATTTGATCACACAACTCATTCCTATGAAGATACATTCAAACTCAGAAACGTGCTCTACTCGGCCTGAAAATGCATTTAAAGCAATAAAAACTCAAATTGAGTGTCACGCCTAAACCAAAGGACTTATACACACATTTCAACATGTATTTAGTTCAGGTTGACCTCCTGAAGCCTAAATGAGCATTAATTTGACTACACAACTTATTCCTATGAAGGAACATTCAAAGTAAAAAAACGGGCTCAATTCGGACTGAAAGTGCATTTAAAGCAATAAAAACTGAAAATGAGTGTCACGCCTAAACCAAAGGACTTATGCACACATTTCAACATGTATTTAGTTCAGGTTAACCTCCTGAAGCCTAAATGAGCATTAATTTGACTACACAACTCATTCCTATGAAGGTACATTCAAAGTCACAAAACGTGCTCAACTAGGCCTGAAAGTGCATTTAAAGCAATAAAAACTCAAAATGAGTGTCACGCCTAAACCAAAGGACTTATGCACACATTTCAACATGTATTTAGTTCAGGTTGACCTCCTGAAGCCTAAATCACCAATAATTTGACTACACAACTTAATCCTATGAAGATACATTCAAAGTAAAAAAACGGACTCAACTCGGACTGAAAGTGCATTTAAAGCAATAAAAACTGAAAATGAGTGTCACGCCTAAACCAAAGGACTTATGCACACATTTCAACATGTATTTAGTTCAGGTTGACGTCCTGAAGCCTAAATGAGCATTAATTTGACTACACAACTTATTCCTATGAAGATACATTCAAAGTAAAAAAACGTGCTCTACTCGGCCTGAAAATGCATTTAAAGCAATAAAAACTCAAAATGAGTGTCACGCCTAAACCAAAGGCCTTATGCACACATTTCAACATGTATTTAGTTCAGGTTGACCTCCTGAAGCCTAAATGAGCATTAATTTGACTACACAACTCATTCCTATGAAGGAACATTCAAAGTAAAAAAACGGGCTCAACTCGGACTGAAAGTGCATTTAAAGCAATAAAAACTGAAAATGAGTGTCACGCCTAAACCAAAGGACTTATGCACACATTTCAACATGTATTTAGTTCAGGTTGACCTCCTGAAGCCTAAATGAGTATAATTTGACTACACAACTCATTCCTATGAAGGTACATTAAAAGTCACAAAACGTGCTCAACTAGGCCTGAAAGTGCATTTAAAGCAATAAAAACTCAAAATGAGTGTCACGCCTAAACCAAAGGACTTATGCACACATTTCAACATGTATTTAGTTCAGGTTGACATTCTGAAGCCTAAATGAGCATTATTTGGTCTATACAACTCATTCCTATGAAGGTACATTCAAAGTCACAAAACGTGCTCAACTAGGCCTGAAAGTGCATTTAAAGCAATAAAATCTCAAAATGAGTTTCACGCCTAAATCAAAGGACTTATGCACACATTTCAACATGTATTTAGTTTAGGTTGACCTCCTGAAGCCTAAATGAGCATTAATTTGATCACACAACTCATTCCCATGAAGATACATTCAAAGTCAGCAAGTGCCCTGCTCTGTCTGAAAATGCATTTGAATCAATAAAAACTAAAATTGAGTGTCATGCCTAAACCAAAGGACGTCTGCACACATTTCAACGTCTAAAGTGTTGTTTCCGATGCCTGCTAGTGTATGTGTGCGTGCGTGTGTGAGAGTGTGTAAGTGTGTGCGTGTGTTTGTGTGTGTTTGTGTGGGTGCGTGCGTGTGTGTGTTGTGCGCACCCCCCCCCCCCAAAAAAGTACTGTATTCGGATAAAAATGACGAATTACTCAGAGGTTTTAACTTTTGCTTGCACTTGATTTGTTCTGACACCGACGACGTCCACCAATGACAGCCCGAGTGGATCTAGCCCACGTGGTGTGAGAGCAGGGGGAGGTGAAAAGATGCAAAGCCTAGGTGATTGGCTGTGCATCTTTCAGTCTTCCACGTGGGTTAGTCTTTGATCTTCAATCAGTGTCCAAATGTTGTTTACATGCGTAGCGTGTGCGGATGTGTGTGCCTCTCATGAGTTTGTGTGTGTGTTTGCGCGCGCGTGATCGTGTGCCCATACATGTGTGAGTGTTTCTTTGATCTAAATCATCGTTGGTGTGTTGTTTACGATACGTGCTCGTCTGTGCGTACGTTTGTGTGAGTGTGTGTGCGTGCGTTTGTGTGTGTGCTTGCTGCGTGCTGGCGCGCTCGGAAGCGTGTGTGTCACAGAGAAAGAGAGGGAGCGGGATCGCTGGCCTGTATGTACTCTATGTGAAACACACAGGACATTTGTAATTTCGTCCCTTTCACATTTTTTGGCTTTTTTAAAAATAAAACTTATTTCATCAATGGTTCATAATGAGTGTCACGCCTAGACCAAATGACTTATGCACACATTTCAACATTTATTTAGTTCAGGTTGACCTCCTGAAGCCTAAATGAGCATTAATTTGACAACACAACTCATTCCTATGAAGGTACATTCAAAGTCACAAAACGTGCTCAACTAGGCCTGAAAGTGCATTTAAAGCAATAAAAAACTCAAAAATGAGTGTCACGCCTAAACCAAAGGACTTATGCACACATTTCAACATGTATTTAGTTCAGGTTGACCTCCTGAAGCCTAAATCACCATTAATTTGACTACACAACTTATTCCTATGAAGATACATTCAAAGTAAAAAAACGGGCTCAACTCGGACTGAAAATGCATTTAAAGCAATAAAAACTGAAAATGAGTGTCACGCCTAAACCAAAGGACTTATGCACACATTTCAACATGTATTTAGTTCAGGTTGACCTCCTGAAGCCTAAATGAGCATTAATTTGACTACACAACTTATTCCTATGAAGGAACATTCAAAGTAAAAAAACGGGCTCAACTCGGACTGAAAGTGAATTTAAAGCAATAAAAACTGAAAATGAGTGTCACGCCTAAACCAAAGGACTTATGCACACATTTCAACATGTATGTAGTTCAGGTTGACCTCTTGAAGCCTAAATGAGCATTAATTTGACTACACAACTCATTCCTATGAAGGTACATTCAAAGTCACAAAACGTGCTCAACTAGGCCTGAAAGTGCATTTAAAGCAATAAAAACTCAAAATGAGTGTCACGCCTAAACCAAAGGACTTATGCACACATTTCAACATGTATTTAGTTCAGGTTGACCTCCTGAAGCCTAAATCACCATTAATTTGACTACACAACTTAATCCTATGAAGATACATTCAAAGTAAAAAAACGGGCTCAACTCGGACTGAAAGTGCATTTAAAGCAATAAAAACTGAAAATGAGTGTCACGCCTAAACCAAAGGACTTATGCACACATTTCAACATTTATTTAGTTCAGGTTGACCTCCTGAAGCCTAAATCACCATTAATTTGACTACACAACTTATTCCTATGAAGATACATTCAAAGTAAAAAAACGGGCTCAACTCGGACTGAAAGTGCATTTAAAGCAATAAAAACTGAAAATGAGTGTCACGCCTAAACCAAAGGACTTATGCACACATTTCAACATGTATTTAGTTCAGGTTGACGTCCTGAAGCCTAAATGAGCATTAATTTGACTACACAACTTATTCCTATGAAGATACATTCAAAGTAAAAAAACGGGCTCAACTCGGACTGAAAGTGCATTTAAAGCAATAAAAACTGAAAATGAGTGTCACGCCTAAACCAAAGGACTTATGCACACATTTCAACATGTATTCAGTTCAGGTTGACCTCCTGAAGCCTAAATGAGCATTAATTTGACTACACAACTCATTCCTATGAAGATACATTCAAAGTAAAAAAACGGGCTCAACTCGGACTGAAAGTGCATTTAAAGCAATAAAAACTGAAAATGAGTGTCACGCCTAAACCAAAGGACTTATGCACACATTTCAACATGTATTTAGTTCAGGTTGACGTCCTGAAGCCTAAATGAGCATTAATTTGACTACACAACTTATTCCTATGAAGATACATTCAATGTAAAAAAACGTGCTCTACTCGGCCTGAAAATGCATTTAAAGCAATAAAAACTCAAAATGAGTGTCACGCCTAAACCAAAGGTCTTATGCACACATTTCAACATGTATTTAGTTCAGGTTGACCTCCTGAAGCCTAAATGAGCATTAATTTGACTACACAACTCATTCCTATGAAGGAACATTCAAAGTAAAAAAACGGGCTCAACTCGGACTGAAAGTGCATTTAAAGCAATAAAAACTGAAAATGAGTGTCACGCCTAAACCAAAGGACTTATGCACACATTTCAACATGTATTTAGTTCAGGTTGACCTCCTGAAGCCTAAATGAGCATTAATTTGACTACACAACTCATTCCTATGAAGGTACATTCAAAGTCACAAAACGTGCTCAACTAGGCCTGAAAGTGCATTTAAAGCAATAAAAACTCAAAATGAGTGTCACGCCTTAACCAAAGGACTTATGCACACATTTCAACATGTATTTAGTTCAGGTTGACATTCTGAAGCCTAAATGAGCATTAATTTGACTACACAACTTATTCCTATGAAGATACATTCAAAGTAAAAAAACGGGCTCAACTCGGACTGAAAGTGCATTTAAAGCAATAAAAACTGAAAATGAGTGTCACGCCTAAACCAAAGGACTTATGCACACATTTCAACATGTATTTAGTTCAGGTTGACCTCCTGAAGCCTAAATGAGCATTAATTTGACTACACAACTCATTCCTATGAAGGTACATTCAAAGTCACAAAACGTGCTCAACTAGGCCTGAAAGTGCATTTAAAGCAATAAAAACTCAAAATGAGTGTCACGCCTAAACCAAAGGACTTATGCACACATTTCAACATGTATTTAGTTCAGGTTGACCTCCTGAAGCCTAAATCACCATTAATTTGACTACACAACTTAATCCTATGAAGATACATTCAAACTCAGAAACGTGCTCTACTCGGCCTGAAAATGCATTTAAAGCAATAAAAACTCAAATTGAGTGTCACGCCTAAACCAAAGGACTTATACACACATTTCAACATGTATTTAGTTCAGGTTGACCTCCTGAAGCCTAAATGAGCATTAATTTGACTACACAACTTATTCCTATGAAGGAACATTCAAAGTAAAAAAACGGGCTCAATTCGGACTGAAAGTGCATTTAAAGCAATAAAAACTGAAAATGAGTGTCACGCCTAAACCAAAGGACTTATGCACACATTTCAACATGTATTTAGTTCAGGTTGACCTCCTGAAGCCTAAATGAGCATTAATTTGACTACACAACTCATTCCTATGAAGGTACATTCAAAGTCACAAAACGTGCTCAACTAGGCCTGAAAGTGCATTTAAAGCAATAAAAACTCAAAATGAGTGTCACGCCTAAACCAAAGGACTTATGCACACATTTCAACATGTATTTAGTTCAGGTTGACCTCCTGAAGCCTAAATCACCATTAATTTGACTACACAACTTAATCCTATGAAGATACATTCAAAGTAAAAAAACGGGCTCAACTCGGACTGAAAGTGCATTTAAAGCAATAAAAACTGAAATTGAGTGTCACGCCTAAACCAAAGGACTTATGCACACATTTCAACATGAATTTAGTTCAGGTTGACCTCCTGAAGCCTAAATCACCATTAATTTGACTACACAACTTATTCCTATGAAGATACATTCAAAGTAAAAAAACGGGCTCAACTCGGACTGAAAGTGCATTTAAAGCAATAAAAACTGAAAATGAGTGTCACGCCTAAACCAAAGGACTTATGCACACATTTCAACATGTATTTAGTTCAGGTTGACCTCCTGAAGCCTAAATCACCATTAATTTGACTACACAACTTATTCCTATGAAGAAACATTCAAAGTAAAAAAACGGGCTCAACTCGGACTGAAAGTGCATTTAAAGCAATAAAAACTGAAAATGAGTGTCACGCCTAAACCAAAGGACTTATGCACACATTTCAACATGTATTTAGTTCAGGTTGACCCCCTGAAGCCTAAATGAGCATTAATTTGACTACACAACTCATTCCTATGAAGGTACATTCAAAGTCACAAAACGTGCTCAACCTGGCCTGAAAGTGCATTTAAAGCAATAAAAACTCAAAATGAGTGTCACGCCTAAACCAAAGGACTTATGCACACATTTCAACATGTATTTAGTTCAGGTTGACGTCCTGAAGCCTAAATGAGCATTAATTTGACTACACAACTTATTCCTATGAAGATACATTCAAAGTAAAAAAACGGGCTCAACTCGGACTGAAAGTGCATTTAAAGCAATAAAAACTCAAAATGAGTGTCACGCCTAAACCAAAGGACTTATGCACACATTTCAACATGTATTTAGTTCAGGTTGACGTCCTGAAGCCTAAATGAGCATTAATTTGACTACACAACTTATTCCTATGAAGATACATTCAAAGTAAAAAAACGGGCTCAACTCGGACTGAAAGTGCATTTAAAGCAATAAAAACTCAAAATGAGTGTCACGCCTAAACCAAAGGACTTATGCACACATTTCAACATGTATTTAGTTCAGGTTGACCTCCTGAAGCCTAAATGAGCATTTATTTGACTACACAACTCATTCCTATGAAGGTACATTCAAAGTCACAAAACGTGCTCAACTAGGCCTGAAAGTGCATTTAAAGCAATAAAAACTGAAAATGAGTGTCACGCCTAAACCAAAGGACTTATGCACACATTTCAACATGTATTTAGTTCAGGTTGACCTCCTGAAGCCTAAATCACCATTAATTTGACTACACAACTTAATCCTATGAAGATACATTCAAAGTAAAAAAACGGGCTCAACTCGGACTGAAAGTGCATTTAAAGCAATAAAAACTGAAAATGAGTGTCACGCCTAAACCAAAGGACTTATGCACACATTTCAACATGTATTTAGTTCAGGTTGACCTCCTGAAGCCTAAATGAGCATTAATTTGACTACACAACTCATTCCTATGAAGGTACATTCAAAGTCACAAAACGTGCTCAACTAGGCCTGAAAGTGCATTTAAAGCAATAATAACTCAAAATGAGTGTCACGCCTAAACCAAAGGACTTATGCACACATTTCAACATGTATTTAGTTCAGGTTGACATTCTGAAGCCTAAATGAGCATTAATTTGACTACACAACTTATTCCTATGAAGATACATTCAAAGTAAAAAAACGGGCTCAACTCGGACTGAAAGTGCATTTAAAGCAATAAAAACTCAAAATGAGTGTCACGCCTAAACCAAAGGACTTATGCACACATTTCAACATGTATTTAGTTCAGGTTGACGTCCTGAAGCCTAAATGAGCATTAATTTGACTACACAACTTATTCCTATGAAGATACATTCAAAGTAAAAAAACGGGCTCAACTCGGACTGAAAGTGCATTTAAAGCAATAAAAACTCAAAATGAGTGTCACGCCTAAACCAAAGGACTTATGCACACATTTCAACATGTATTTAGTTCAGGTTGACCTCCTGAAGCCTAAATGAGCATTTATTTGACTACACAACTCATTCCTATGAAGGTACATTCAAAGTCACAAAACGTGCTCAACTAGGCCTGAAAGTGCATTTAAAGCAATAAAAACTGAAAATGAGTGTCACGCCTAAACCAAAGGACTTATGCACACATTTCAACATGTATTTAGTTCAGGTTGACCTCCTGAAGCCTAAATCACCATTAATTTGACTACACAACTTAATCCTATGAAGATACATTCAAAGTAAAAAAACGGGCTCAACTCGGACTGAAAGTGCATTTAAAGCAATAAAAACTGAAAATGAGTGTCACGCCTAAACCAAAGGACTTATGCACACATTTCAACATGTATTTAGTTCAGGTTGACCTCCTGAAGCCTAAATGAGCATTAATTTGACTACACAACTCATTCCTATGAAGGTACATTCAAAGTCACAAAACGTGCTCAACTAGGCCTGAAAGTGCATTTAAAGCAATAATAACTCAAAATGAGTGTCACGCCTAAACCAAAGGACTTATGCACACATTTCAACATGTATTTAGTTCAGGTTGACATTCTGAAGCCTAAATGAGCATTAATTTGACTACACAACTTATTCCTATGAAGATACATTCAAAGTAAAAAAACGGCTCAACTCGGACTGAAAGTGCATTTAAAGCAATAAAAACTGAAAATGAGTGTCACGCCTAAACCAAAGGACTTATGCACACATTTCAATATGTATTTAGTTCAGGTTGACGTCCTGAAGCCTAAATCACCATTAATTTGACTACACAACTTATTCCTATGAAGATACATTCAAAGTCACAAAACGTGCTCAACTAGGCCTGAAAGTGCATTTAAAGCAATAAAAACTCAAAATGAGTGTCACGCCTAAACCAAAGGACTTATGCACACATTTCAACATGTATTTAGTTCAGGTTGACCTCCTGAAGCCTAAATGAGCATTAATTTGACTACACAACTCATTCCTATGAAGGTACATTCAAAGTCACAAAACGTGCTCAACTAGGCCTGAAAGTGCATTTAAAGCAATAAAAACTCAAAATGAGTGTCACGCCTTAACCAAAGGACTTATGCACACATTTCAACATGTATTTAGTTCAGGTTGACATTCTGAAGCCTAAATGAGCATTAATTTGACTACACAACTTATTCCTATGAAGATACATTCAAAGTAAAAAAACGGGCTCAACTCGGACTGAAAGTGCATTTAAAGCAATAAAAACTGAAAATGAGTGTCACGCCTAAACCAAAGGACTTATGCACACATTTCAACATGTATTTAGTTCAGGTTGACCTCCTGAAGCCTAAATGAGCATTAATTTGACTACACAACTCATTCCTATGAAGGTACATTCAAAGTCACAAAACGTGCTCAACTAGGCCTGAAAGTGCATTTAAAGCAATAAAAACTCAAAATGAGTGTCACGCCTAAACCAAAGGACTTATGCACACATTTCAACATGTATTTAGTTCAGGTTGACCTCCTGAAGCCTAAATCACCATTAATTTGACTACACAACTTAATCCTATGAAGATACATTCAAACTCAGAAACGTGCTCTACTCGGCCTGAAAATGCATTTAAAGCAATAAAAACTCAAATTGAGTGTCACGCCTAAACCAAAGGACTTATACACACATTTCAACATGTATTTAGTTCAGGTTGACCTCCTGAAGCCTAAATGAGCATTAATTTGACTACACAACTTATTCCTATGAAGGAACATTCAAAGTAAAAAAACGGGCTCAATTCGGACTGAAAGTGCATTTAAAGCAATAAAAACTGAAAATGAGTGTCACGCCTAAACCAAAGGACTTATGCACACATTTCAACATGTATTTAGTTCAGGTTGACCTCCTGAAGCCTAAATGAGCATTAATTTGACTACACAACTCATTCCTATGAAGGTACATTCAAAGTCACAAAACGTGCTCAACTAGGCCTGAAAGTGCATTTAAAGCAATAAAAACTCAAAATGAGTGTCACGCCTAAACCAAAGGACTTATGCACACATTTCAACATGTATTTAGTTCAGGTTGACCTCCTGAAGCCTAAATCACCATTAATTTGACTACACAACTTAATCCTATGAAGATACATTCAAAGTAAAAAAACGGGCTCAACTCGGACTGAAAGTGCATTTAAAGCAATAAAAACTGAAATTGAGTGTCACGCCTAAACCAAAGGACTTATGCACACATTTCAACATGAATTTAGTTCAGGTTGACCTCCTGAAGCCTAAATCACCATTAATTTGACTACACAACTTATTCCTATGAAGATACATTCAAAGTAAAAAAACGGGCTCAACTCGGACTGAAAGTGCATTTAAAGCAATAAAAACTGAAAATGAGTGTCACGCCTAAACCAAAGGACTTATGCACACATTTCAACATGTATTTAGTTCAGGTTGACCTCCTGAAGCCTAAATCACCATTAATTTGACTACACAACTTATTCCTATGAAGAAACATTCAAAGTAAAAAAACGGGCTCAACTCGGACTGAAAGTGCATTTAAAGCAATAAAAACTGAAAATGAGTGTCACGCCTAAACCAAAGGACTTATGCACACATTTCAACATGTATTTAGTTCAGGTTGACCCCCTGAAGCCTAAATGAGCATTAATTTGACTACACAACTCATTCCTATGAAGGTACATTCAAAGTCACAAAACGTGCTCAACTAGGCCTGAAAGTGCATTTAAAGCAATAAAAACTCAAAATGAGTGTCACGCCTAAACCAAAGGACTTATGCACACATTTCAACATGTATTTAGTTCAGGTTGACGTCCTGAAGCCTAAATGAGCATTAATTTGACTACACAACTTATTCCTATGAAGATACATTCAAAGTAAAAAAACGGGCTCAACTCGGACTGAAAGTGCATTTAAAGCAATAAAAACTCAAAATGAGTGTCACACCTAAACCAAAGGACTTATGCACACATTTCAACATGTATTTAGTTCAGGTTGACGTCCTGAAGCCTAAATGAGCATTAATTTGACTACACAACTTATTCCTATGAAGATACATTCAAAGTAAAAAAACGGGCTCAACTCGGACTGAAAGTGCATTTAAAGCAATAAAAACTCAAAATGAGTGTCACGCCTAAACCAAAGGACTTATGCACACATTTCAACATGTATTTAGTTCAGGTTGACCTCCTGAAGCCTAAATGAGCATTTATTTGACTACACAACTCATTCCTATGAAGGTACATTCAAAGTCACAAAACGTGCTCAACTAGGCCTGAAAGTGCATTTAAAGCAATAAAAACTGAAAATGAGTGTCACGCCTAAACCAAAGGACTTATGCACACATTTCAACATGTATTTAGTTCAGGTTGACATTCTGAAGCCTAAATCACCATTAATTTGACTACACAACTTATTCCTATGAAGATACATTCAAAGTAAAAAAACGGCTCAACTCGGACTGAAAGTGCATTTAAAGCAATAAAAACTGAAAATGAGTGTCACGCCTAAACCAAAGGACTTATGCACACATTTCAACATGTATTTAGTTCAGGTTGACCTCCTGAAGCCTAAATGAGCATTAATTTGACTACACAACTCATTCCTATGAAGGTACATTCAAAGTCACAAAACGTGCTCAACTAGGCCTGAAAGTGCATTTAAAGCAATAATAACTCAAAGTGAGTGTCACGCCTAAACCAAAGGACTTATGCACACATTTCAACATGTATTTTGTTCAGGTTGACGTCCTGAAGCCTAAATCACCATTAATTTGACTACACAACTTATTCCTATGAAGATACATTCAAAGTAAAAAAACGGGCTCAACTCGGACTGAAAGTGCATTTAAAGCAATAAAAACTGAAAATGAGTGTCACGCCTAAACCAAAGGACTTATGCACACATTTCAACATGTATTTAGTTCAGGTTGACCTCCTGAAGCCTAAATGAGCATTAATTTGACTACACAACTCATTCCTATGAAGGTACATTCATAGTCACAAAACGTGCTCAACTAGGCCTGAAAGTGCATTTAAAGCAATAATAACTCAAAATGAGTGTCACGCCTAAACCAAAGGACTTATGCACACATTTCAACATGTATTTTGTTCAGGTTGACCTCCTGAAGCCTAAATGAGCATTTATTTGACTACACAACTCATTCCTATGAAGGTACATTCAAAGTCACAAAACGTGCTCAACTAGGCCTGAAAGTGCATTTAAAGCAATAAAAACTGAAAATGAGTGTCACGCCTAAACCAAAGGACTTATGCACACATTTCAACATGTATTTAGTTCAGGTTGACCTCCTGAAGCCTAAATCACCATTAATTTGACTACACAACTTAATCCTATGAAGATACATTCAAAGTAAAAAAACGGGCTCAACTCGGACTGAAAGTGCATTTAAAGCAATAAAAACTGAAAATGAGTGTCACGCCTAAACCAAAGGACTTATGCACACATTTCAACATGTATTTTGTTCAGGTTGACCTCCTGAAGCCTAAATGAGCATTAATTTGACTACACAACTCATTCCTATGAAGGTACATTCAAAGTCACAAAACGTGCTCAACTAGGCCTGAAAGTGCATTTAAAGCAATAATAACTCAAAATGAGTGTCACGCCTAAACCAAAGGACTTATGCACACATTTCAACATGTATTTAGTTCAGGTTGACATTCTGAAGCCTAAATGAGCATTAATTTGACTACACAACTTATTCATATGAAGATACATTCAAAGTAAAAAAACGGCTCAACTCGGACTGAAAGTGCATTTAAAGCAATAAAAACTGAAAATGAGTGTCACGCCTAAACCAAAGGACTTATGCACACATTTCAACATGTATTTAGTTCAGGTTGACCTCCTGAAGCCTAAATGAGCATTAATTTGACTACACAACTCATTCCTATGAAGGTACATTCAAAGTCACAAAACGTGCTCAACTAGGCCTGAAAGTGCATTTAAAGCAATAATAACTCAAAATGAGTGTCACGCCTAAACCAAAGGACTTATGCACACATTTCAACATGTATTTAGTTCAGGTTGACATTCTGAAGCCTAAATGAGCATTAATTTGACTACACAACTCATTCCTATGAAGGTACATTCAAAGTCACAAAACGTGCTCAACTAGGCCTGAAAGTGCATTTAAAGCAATAATAACTCAAAATGAGTGTCACGCCTAAACCAAAGGACTTATGCACACATTTCAACATGTATTTAGTTCAGGTTGACGTCCTGAAGCCTAAATGAGCATTAATTTGACTACACAACTTATTCCTATGAAGATACATTCAATGTAAAAAAACGTGCTCTACTCGGCCTGAAAATGCATTTAAAGCAATAAAAACTCAAAATGAGTGTCACGCCTAAACCAAAGGTCTTATGCACACATTTCAACATGTATTTAGTTCAGGTTGACCTCCTGAAGCCTAAATGAGCATTAATTTGACTACACAACTCATTCCTATGAAGGAACATTCAAAGTAAAAAAACGGGCTCAACTCGGACTGAAAGTGCATTTAAAGCAATAAAAACTGAAAATGAGTGTCACGCCAAAACCAAAGGACTTATGCACACATTTCAACATGTATTTAGTTCAGGTTGACCTCCTGAAGCCTAAATGAGCATTTATTTGACTACACAACTCATTCCTATGAAGGTCCATTCAAAGTCACAAAACGTGCTCAACTAGGCCTGAAAGTGCATTTAAAGCAATAAAAACTCAAAATGAGTGTCACGCCTAAACCAAAGGACTTATGCACACATTTCAACATGTATTTAGTTCAGGTTGACCTCCTGAAGCCTAAATGAGCATTAATTTGACTACACAACTCATTCCTATGAAGGTACATTCAAAGTCACAAAACGTGCTCAACTAGGCCTGAAAGTGCATTTAAAGCAATAAAAACTCAAAATGAGTGTCACGCCTAAACCAAAGGACTTATGCACACATTTCAACATGTATTTAGTTCAGGTTGACCTCCTGAAGCCTAAATCACCATTAATTTGACTACACAACTTATTCCTATGAAGATACATTCAAAGTAAAAAAACGGGCTCAACTCGGACTGAAAGTGCATTTAAAGCAATAAAAACTGAAAATGAGTGTCACGCCTAAACCAAACGACTTATGCACACATTTCAACATGTATTTAGTTCAGGTTGACCTCCTGAAGCCTAAATGAGCATTAATTTGACTACACAACTTATTCCTATGAAGGAACATTCAAAGTAAAAAAACGGGCTCAACTCGGACTGAAAGTGCATTTAAAGCAATAAAAACTGAAAATGTGTGTCACGCCTAAACCAAAGGACTTATGCACACAGTTCAACATGTATTTAGTTCAGGTTGACCTACTGAAGCCTAAATGAGCATTAATTTGACTACACAACTCATTCCTATGAAGGTACATTCAAAGTCACAAAACGTGCTCAACTAAGCCTGAAAGTGCATTTAAAGCAATAAAAACTCAAAATGAGTGTCACGCCTAAACCAAAGGACTTATGCACACATTTCAACATGTATTTAGTTCAGGTTGACATTCTGAAGCCTAAATGAGCATTAATTTGATCACACAACTCATTCCTATGAAGATACATTCAAACTCAGAAACGTGCTCTACTCGGCCTGAAAATGCATTTAAAGCAATAAAAACTCAAATTGAGTGTCACGCCTAAACCAAAGGACTTATACACACATTTCAACATGTATTTAGTTCAGGTTGACCTCCTGAAGCCTAAATGAGCATTAATTTGACTACACAACTTATTCCTATGAAGGAACATTCAAAGTAAAAAAACGGGCTCAATTCGGACTGAAAGTGCATTTAAAGCAATAAAAACTGAAAATGAGTGTCACGCCTAAACCAAAGGACTTATGCACACATTTCAACATGTATTTAGTTCAGGTTAACCTCCTGAAGCCTAAATGAGCATTAATTTGACTACACAACTCATTCCTATGAAGGTACATTCAAAGTCACAAAACGTGCTCTACTATGCCTGAAAGTGCATTTAAAGCAATAAAAACTCAAAATGAGTGTCACGCCTAAACCAAAGGACTTATGCACACATTTCAACATGTATTTAGTTCAGGTTGACCTCCTGAAGCCTAAATGAGCATTAATTTGACTACACAACTCATTCCTATGAAGGAACATTCAAAGTAAAAAAACGGGCTCAACTCGGACTGAAAGTGCATTTAAAGCAATAAAAACTGAAAATGAGTGTCACGCCAAAACCAAAGGACTTATGCACACATTTCAACATGTATTTAGTTCAGGTTGACCTCCTGAAGCCTAAATGAGCATTTATTTGACTACACAACTCATTCCTATGAAGGTCCATTCAAAGTCACAAAACGTGCTCAACTACTGTAGGCCTGAAAGTGCATTTAAAGCAATAAAAACTCAAAATGAGTGTCACGCCTAAACCAAAGGACTTATACACACATTTCAACATGTATTTAGTTCAGGTTGACCTCCTGAAGCCTAAATGAGCATTAATTTGACTACACAACTTATTCCTATGAAGGAACATTCAAAGTAAAAAAACGGGCTCAATTCGGACTGAAAGTGCATTTAAAGCAATAAAAACTGAAAATGAGTGTCACGCCTAAACCAAAGGACTTATGCACACATTTCAACATGTATTTAGTTCAGGTTAACCTCCTGAAGCCTAAATGAGCATTAATTTGACTACACAACTCATTCCTATGAAGGTACATTCAAAGTCACAAAACGTGCTCTACTATGCCTGAAAGTGCATTTAAAGCAATAAAAACTCAAAATGAGTGTCACGCCTAAACCAAAGGACTTATGCACACATTTCAACATGTATTTAGTTCAGGTTGACCTCCTGAAGCCTAAATCACCAATAATTTGACTACACAACTTAATCCTGTGAAGATACATTCAAAGTAAAAAAACGGACTCAACTCGGACTGAAAGTGCATTTAAAGCAATAAAAACTGAAAATGAGTGTCACGCCTAAACCAAAGGACTTATGCACACATTTCAACATGTATTTAGTTCAGGTTGACGTCCTGAAGCCTAAATGAGCATTAATTTGACTACACAACTTATTCCTATGAAGATACATTCAAAGTAAAAAAACGTGCTCTACTCGGCCTGAAAATGCATTTAAAGCAATAAAAACTCAAAATGAGTGTCACGCCTAACCCAAAGGCCTTATGCACACATTTCAACATGTATTTAGTTCAGGTTGACCTCCTGAAGCCTAAATGAGCATTAATTTGACTACACAACTCATTCCTATGAAGGAACATTCAAAGTAAAAAAACGAGCTCAACTCGGACTGAAAGTGCATTTAAAGCAATAAAAACTGAAAATGAGTGTCACGCCTAAACCAAAGGACTTATGCACACATTTCAACATGTATTTAGTTCAGGTTGACCTCCTGAAGCCTAAATGAGTATAATTTGACTACACAACTCATTCCTATGAAGGTACATTAAAAGTCACAAAACGTGCTCAACTAGGCCTGAAAGTGCATTTAAAGCAATAAAAACTCAAAATGAGTGTCACGCCTAAACCAAAGGACTTATGCACACATTTCAACATGTATTTAGTTCAGGTTGACATTCTGAAGCCTAAATGAGCATTATTTGGTCTATACAACTCATTCCTATGAAGGTACATTCAAAGTCACAAAACGTGCTCAACTAGGCCTGAAAGTGCATTTAAAGCAATAAAATCTCAAAATGAGTTTCACGCCTAAATCAAAGGACTTATGCACACATTTCAACATGTATTTAGTTTAGGTTGACCTCCTGAAGCCTAAATGAGCATTAATTTGATCACACAACTCATTCCCATGAAGATACATTCAAAGTCAGCAAGTGCCCTGCTCTGTCTGAAAATGCATTTGAATCAATAAAAACTAAAATTGAGTGTCATGCCTAAACCAAAGGACGTCTGCACACATTTCAACGTCTAAAGTGTTGTTTCCGATGCCTGCTAGTGTATGTGTGCGTGCGTGTGTGAGAGTGTGTAAGTGTGTGCGTGTGTTTGTGTGTGTTTGTGTGGGTGCGTGCGTGTGTGTGTTGTGCGCACCCCCCCCCCCCCCCAAAAAAGTACTGTATTCGGATAAAAATGACGAATTACTCAGAGGTTTTAACTTTTGCTTGCACTTGATTTGTTCTGACACCGACGACGTCCACCAATGACAGCCCGAGTGGATCTAGCCCACGTGGTGTGAGAGCAGGGGGAGGTGAAAAGATGCAAAGCCTAGGTGATTGGCTGTGCATCTTTCAGTCTTCCACGTGGGTTAGTCTTTGATCTTCAATCAGTGTCCAAATGTTGTTTACATGCGTAGCGTGTGCGGATGTGTGTGCCTCTCATGAGTTTGTGTGTGTGTTTGCGCGCGCGTGATCGTGTGCCCATACATGTGTGAGTGTTTCTTTGATCTAAATCATCGTTGGCGTGTTGTTTACGATACGTGCTCGTCTGTGCGTACGTTTGTGTGAGTGTGTGTGCGTGCGTTTGTGTGTGTGCTTGCTGCGTGCTGGCGCGCTCGGAAGCGTGTGTGTCACAGAGAAAGAGAGGGAGCGGGATCGCTGGCCTGTATGTACTCTATGTGAAACACACAGGACATTTGTAATTTCGTCCCTTTCACATTTTTTGGCTTTTTTAAAAATAAAACTTATTTCATCAATGGTTCATAATGAGTGTCACGCCTAGACCAAATGACTTATGCACACATTTCAACATTTATTTAGTTCAGGTTGACCTCCTGAAGCCTAAATGAGCATTAATTTGACAACACAACTCATTCCTATGAAGGTACATTCAAAGTCACAAAACGTGCTCAACTAGGCCTGAAAGTGCATTTAAAGCAATAAAAAACTCAAAAATGAGTGTCACGCCTAAACCAAAGGACTTATGCACACATTTCAACATGTATTTAGTTCAGGTTGACCTCCTGAAGCCTAAATCACCATTAATTTGACTACACAACTTATTCCTATGAAGATACATTCAAAGTAAAAAAACGGGCTCAACTCGGACTGAAAATGCATTTAAAGCAATAAAAACTGAAAATGAGTGTCACGCCTAAACCAAAGGACTTATGCACACATTTCAACATGTATTTAGTTCAGGTTGACCTCCTGAAGCCTAAATGAGCATTAATTTGACTACACAACTTATTCCTATGAAGGAACATTCAAAGTAAAAAAACGGGCTCAACTCGGACTGAAAGTGAATTTAAAGCAATAAAAACTGAAAATGAGTGTCACGCCTAAACCAAAGGACTTATGCACACATTTCAACATGTATGTAGTTCAGGTTGACCTCTTGAAGCCTAAATGAGCATTAATTTGACTACACAACTCATTCCTATGAAGGTACATTCAAAGTCACAAAACGTGCTCAACTAGGCCTGAAAGTGCATTTAAAGCAATAAAAACTCAAAATGAGTGTCACGCCTAAACCAAAGGACTTATGCACACATTTCAACATGTATTTAGTTCAGGTTGACCTCCTGAAGCCTAAATCACCATTAATTTGACTACACAACTTAATCCTATGAAGATACATTCAAAGTAAAAAAACGGGCTCAACTCGGACTGAAAGTGCATTTAAAGCAATAAAAACTGAAAATGAGTGTCACGCCTAAACCAAAGGACTTATGCACACATTTCAACATTTATTTAGTTCAGGTTGACCTCCTGAAGCCTAAATCACCATTAATTTGACTACACAACTTATTCCTATGAAGATACATTCAAAGTAAAAAAACGGGCTCAACTCGGACTGAAAGTGCATTTAAAGCAATAAAAACTGAAAATGAGTGTCACGCCTAAACCAAAGGACTTATGCACACATTTCAACATGTATTTAGTTCAGGTTGACGTCCTGAAGCCTAAATGAGCATTAATTTGACTACATAACTTATTCCTATGAAGATACATTCAAAGTAAAAAAACGTGCTCTACTCGGCCTGAAAATGCATTTAAAGCAATAAAAACTCAAAATGAGTGTCGCGCCTAAACCAAAGGCCGTACGCACACATTTCAACATGTATTTAGTTCAGGTTGACCTCCTGAAGCCTAAATGAGCATTAATTTGACTACACAACTCATTCCTATGAAGGAACATTCAAAGTAAAAAAACGGGCTCAACTCGGACTGAAAGTGCATTTAAAGCAATAAAAACTGAAAATGAGTGTCACGCCTAAACCAAAGGACTTATGCACACATTTCAACATGTATTTAGTTCAGGTTGACCTCCTGAAGCCTAAATGAGCATTAATTTGACTACACAACTCATTCCTATGAAGGTACATTCAAAGTCACAAAACGTGCTCAACTAGGCCTGAAAGTGCATTTAAAGCAATAAAAACTCAAAATGAGTGTCACGCCTAAACCAAAGGACTTATGCACACATTTCAACATGTATTTAGTTCAGGTTGACATTCTGAAGCCTAAATGAGCATTAATTTGACTACACAACTTATTCCTATGAAGATACATTCAAAGTAAAAAAACGGGCTCAACTCGGACTGAAAGTGCATTTAAAGCAATAAAAACTGAAAATGAGTGTCACGCCTAAACCAAAGGACTTATGCACACATTTCAACATGTATTTAGTTCAGGTTGACCTCCTGAAGCCTAAATGAGCATTAATTTGACTACACAACTCATTCCTATGAAGGTACATTCAAAGTCACAAAACGTGCTCAACTAGGCCTGAAAGTGCATTTAAAGCAATAAAAACTCAAAATGAGTGTCACGCCTAAACCAAAGGACTTATGCACACATTTCAACATGTATTTAGTTCAGGTTGACCTCCTGAAGCCTAAATCACCATTAATTTGACTACACAACTTAATCCTATGAAGATACATTCAAACTCAGAAACGTGCTCTACTCGGCCTGAAAATGCATTTAAAGCAATAAAAACTCAAATTGAGTGTCACGCCTAAACCAAAGGACTTATACACACATTTCAACATGTATTTAGTTCAGGTTGACCTCCTGAAGCCTAAATGAGCATTAATTTGACTACACAACTTATTCCTATGAAGGAACATTCAAAGTAAAAAAACGGGCTCAATTCGGACTGAAAGTGCATTTAAAGCAATAAAAACTGAAAATGAGTGTCACGCCTAAACCAAAGGACTTATGCACACATTTCAACATGTATTTAGTTCAGGTTGACCTCCTGAAGCCTAAATGAGCATTAATTTGACTACACAACTCATTCCTATGAAGGTACATTCAAAGTCACAAAACGTGCTCAACTAGGCCTGAAAGTGCATTTAAAGCAATAAAAACTCAAAATGAGTGTCACGCCTAAACCAAAGGACTTATGCACACATTTCAACATGTATTTAGTTCAGGTTGACCTCCTGAAGCCTAAATCACCATTAATTTGACTACACAACTTAATCCTATGAAGATACATTCAAAGTAAAAAAACGGGCTCAACTCGGACTGAAAGTGCATTTAAAGCAATAAAAACTGAAATTGAGTGTCACGCCTAAACCAAAGGACTTATGCACACATTTCAACATGTATTTAGTTCAGGTTGACCTCCTGAAGCCTAAATCACCATTAATTTGACTACACAACTTATTCCTATGAAGATACATTCAAAGTAAAAAAACGGGCTCAACTCGGACTGAAAATGCATTTAAAGCAATAAAAACTGAAAATGAGTGTCACGCCTAAACCAAAGGACTTATGCACACATTTCAACATGTATTTAGTTCAGGTTGACCTCCTGAAGCCTAAATGAGCATTAATTTGACTACACAACTTATTCCTATGAAGGAACATTCAAAGTAAAAAAACGGGCTCAACTCGGACTGAAAGTGAATTTAAAGCAATAAAAACTGAAAATGAGTGTCACGCCTAAACCAAAGGACTTATGCACACATTTCAACATGTATGTAGTTCAGGTTGACCTCTTGAAGCCTAAATGAGCATTAATTTGACTACACAACTCATTCCTATGAAGGTACATTCAAAGTCACAAAACGTGCTCAACTCGGACTGAAAATGCATTTAAAGCAATAAAAACTGAAAATGAGTGTCACGCCTAAACCAAAGGACTTATGCACACATTTCAACATGTATTTAGTTCAGGTTGACCTCCTGAAGCCTAAATCACCATTAATTTGACTACACAACTTAATCCTATGAAGATACATTCAAAGTAAAAAAACGGGCTCAACTCGGACTGAAAGTGCATTTAAAGCAATAAAAACTGAAAATGAGTGTCACGCCTAAACCAAAGGACTTATGCACACATTTCAACATTTATTTAGTTCAGGTTGACCTCCTGAAGCCTAAATCACCATTAATTTGACTACACAACTTATTCCTATGAAGATACATTCAAAGTAAAAAAACGGGCTCAACTCGGACTGAAAGTGCATTTAAAGCAATAAAAACTGAAAATGAGTGTCACGCCTAAACCAAAGGACTTATGCACACATTTCAACATGTATTTAGTTCAGGTTGACGTCCTGAAGCCTAAATGAGCATTAATTTGACTACACAACTTATTCCTATGAAGATACATTCAAAGTAAAAAAACGTGCTCTACTCGGCCTGAAAATGCATTTAAAGCAATAAAAACTCAAAATGAGTGTCGCGCCTAAACCAAAGGCCGTACGCACACATTTCAACATGTATTTAGTTCAGGTTGACCTCCTGAAGCCTAAATGAGCATTAATTTGACTACACAACTCATTCCTATGAAGGAACATTCAAAGTAAAAAAACGGGCTCAACTCGGACTGAAAGTGCATTTAAAGCAATAAAAACTGAAAATGAGTGTCACGCCTAAACCAAAGGACTTATGCACACATTTCAACATGTATTTAGTTCAGGTTGACCTCCTGAAGCCTAAATGAGCATTAATTTGACTACACAACTCATTCCTATGAAGGTACATTCAAAGTCACAAAACGTGCTCAACTAGGCCTGAAAGTGCATTTAAAGCAATAAAAACTCAAAATGAGTGTCACGACTAAACCAAAGGACTTATGCACACATTTCAACATGTATTTAGTTCAGGTTGACATTCTGAAGCCTAAATGAGCATTAATTTGACTACACAACTTATTCCTATGAAGGTACATTCAAAGTCACAAAACGTGCTCAACTAGGCCTGAAAGTGCATTTAAAGCAATAAAAACTCAAATTGAGTGTCACGCCTAAACCAAAGGACTTATACACACATTTCAACATGTATTTAGTTCAGGTTGACCTCCTGAAGCCTAAATGAGCATTAATTTGACTACACAACTTATTCCTATGAAGGAACATTCAAAGTAAAAAAACGGGCTCAATTCGGACTGAAAGTGCATTTAAAGCAATAAAAACTGAAAATGAGTGTCACGCCTAAACCAAAGGACTTATGCACACATTTCAACATGTATTTAGTTCAGGTTGACCTCCTGAAGCCTAAATGAGCATTAATTTGACTACACAACTCATTCCTATGAAGGTACATTCAAAGTCACAAAACGTGCTCAACTAGGCCTGAAAGTGCATTTAAAGCAATAAAAACTCAAAATGAGTGTCACGCCTAAACCAAAGGACTTATGCACACATTTCAACATGTATTTAGTTCAGGTTGACCTCCTGAAGCCTAAATCACCATTAATTTGACTACACAACTTAATCCTATGAAGATACATTCAAAGTAAAAAAACGGGCTCAACTCGGACTGAAAGTGCATTTAAAGCAATAAAAACTGAAATTGAGTGTCACGCCTAAACCAAAGGACTTATGCACACATTTCAACATGAATTTAGTTCAGGTTGACCTCCTGAAGCCTAAATCACCATTAATTTGACTACACAACTTATTCCTATGAAGATACATTCAAAGTAAAAAAACGGGCTCAACTCGGACTGAAAGTGCATTTAAAGCAATAAAAACTGAAAATGAGTGTCACGCCTAAACCAAAGGACTTATGCACACATTTCAACATGTATTTAGTTCAGGTTGACCTCCTGAAGCCTAAATCACCATTAATTTGACTACACAACTTATTCCTATGAAGAAACATTCAAAGTAAAAAAACGGGCTCAACTCGGACTGAAAGTGCATTTAAAGCAATAAAAACTGAAAATGAGTGTCACGCCTAAACCAAAGGACTTATGCACACATTTCAACATGTATTTAGTTCAGGTTGACCTCCTGAAGCCTAAATGAGCATTAATTTGACTACACAACTCATTCCTATGAAGGTACATTCAAAGTCACAAAACGTGCTCAACTAGGCCTGAAAGTGCATTTAAAGCAATAAAAACTCAAAATGAGTGTCACGCCTAAACCAAAGGACTTATGCACACATTTCAACATGTATTTAGTTCAGGTTGACGTCCTGAAGCCTAAATGAGCATTAATTTGACTACACAACTTATTCCTATGAAGATACATTCAAAGTAAAAAAACGGGCTCAACTCGGACTGAAAGTGCATTTAAAGCAATAAAAACTCAAAATGAGTGTCACGCCTAAACCAAAGGACTTATGCACACATTTCAACATGTATTTAGTTCAGGTTGACCTCCTGAAGCCTAAATGAGCATTAATTTGACTACACAACTCATTCCTATGAAGGTACATTAAAAGTCACAAAACGTGCTCAACTAGGCCTGAAAGTGCATTTAAAGCAATAAAAACTCAAAATGAGTGTCACGCCTAAACCAAAGGACTTATGCACACATTTCAACATGTATTTAGTTCAGGTTGACATTCTGAAGCCTAAATGAGCATTAATTTGATCACAGAACTCAAACCAAAGGACGTCTGCACACATTTCAACGTCTAAAGTGTTGTTTCCGATGCCTGCTAGTGTATGTGTGCGTGCGTGTGTGAGAGTGTGTAAGTGTGTGCGTGTGTTTGTGTGTGTTTGTGTGGGTGCGTGCGTGTGTGTGTGTGTTGTGCGCACCCCCCCCCCCCAAAAAAAGTACTGTATTCGCATAAAAATGACGAATTACTCAGAGGTTTTAACTTTTGCTTGCACTTGATTTGTTCTGACACCGACGACGTCCACCAATGACAGCCCGAGTGGATCTAGCCCACGTGGTGTGAGAGCAGGGGGAGGTGAAAAGATGCAAAGCCGAGGTGATTGGCTGTGCATCTTTCAGTCTTCCACGTGGGTTAGTCTTTGATCTTCAATCAGTGTCCAAATGTTGTTTACATGCGTAGCGTGTGCGGATGTGTGTGCCTCTCATGAGTTTGTGTGTGTGTTTGCGCGCGCGTGATCGTGTGCCCATACATGTGTGAGTGTTTCTTTGATCTAAATCATCGTTGGTGTGTTGTTTACGATACGTGCTCGTCTGTGCGTACGTTTGTGTGAGTGTGTGTGCGTGCGTTTGTGTGTGTGCTTGCTGCGTGCTGGCGCGCTCGGAAGCGTGTGTGTCACAGAGAAAGAGAGGGAGCGGGATCGCTGGCCTCTATGTACTCTATGTGAAACACACAGGACATTTGTAATTTCGTCCCTTTCACATTTTTTGGCTTTTTTAAAAATAAAACTTATTTCATCAATGGTTCATAATGAGTGTCACGCCTAGACCAAATGACTTATGCACACATTTCAACATTTATTTAGTTCAGGTTGACCTCCTGAAGCCTAAATGAGCATTTATTTGACTACACAACTCATTCCTATGAAGGTACATTCAAAGTCACAAAACGTGCTCAACTAGGCCTGAAAGTGCATTTAAAGCAATAAAAACTCAAAATGAGTGTCACACCTAAACCAAAGGATTTATGCACACATTTCAACATGTATTTAGTTCAGGTTGACCTCCTGAAGCCTAAACGAGCATTAATTTGACTACACAACTCATTCCTATGAAGGAACATTCAAAGTAAAAAAACGGGCTCAACTCGGACTGAAAGTGCATTTAAAGCAATAAAAACTGAAAATGAGTGTCACGCCAAATCCAAAGGACTTATGCACACATTTCAACATGTATTTAGTTCAGGTTGACCTCCTGAAGCCTAAATGAGCATTTATTTGACTACACAACTCATTCCTATGAAGGTACATTCAAAGTCACAAAACGTGCTCAACTAGGCCTGAAAGTGCATTTAAAGCAATAAAAACTCAAAATGAGTGTCACACCTAAACCAAAGGATTTATGCACACATTTCAACATGTATTTTGTTCAGGTTGACCTCCTGAAGCCTAAATGAGCATTTATCTGACTACACAACTCATTCCTATGAAGGTACATTCAAAGTCACAAAACGTGCTCAACTAGGCCTGAAAGTGCATTTAAAGCAATAAAAACTGAAAATGAGTGTCACGCCTAAACCAAAGGACTTATGCACACATTTCAACATGTATTTAGTTCAGGTTGACCTCCTGAAGCCTAAATCACCATTAATTTGACTACACAACTTAATCCTATGAAGATACATTCAAAGTAAAAAAACGGGCTCAACTCGGACTGAAAGTGCATTTAAAGCAATAAAAACTGAAAATGAGTGTCACGCCTAAACCAAAGGACTTATGCACACATTTCAACATGTATTTAGTTCAGGTTGACCTCCTGAAGCCTAAATGAGCATTAATTTGACTACACAACTCATTCCTATGAAGGTACATTCAAAGTCACAAAACGTGCTCAACTAGGCCTGAAAGTGCATTTAAAGCAATAAAAACTCAAAATGAGTGTCACGCCTAAACCAAAGGACTTATGCACACATTTCAACATGTATTTAGTTCAGGTCGACATTCTGAAGCCTAAATGAGCATTAATTTGACTACACAACTTATTCCTATGAAGATACATTCAAAGTAAAAAAACGGCTCAACTCGGACTGAAAGTGCATTTAAAGCAATAAAAACTGAAAATGAGTGTCACGCCTAAACCAAAGGACTTATGCACACATTTCAACATGTATTTAGTTCAGGTTGACCTCCTGAAGCCTAAATCACCATTAATTTGACTACACAACTTATTCCTATGAAGATACATTCAAAGTAAAAAAACGGGCTCAACTCGGACTGAAAGTGCATTTAAAGCAATAAAAACTGAAAATGAGTGTCACGCCTAAACCAAAGGACTTATGCACACATTTCAACATGTATTTAGTTCAGGTTGACGTCCTGAAGCCTAAATGAGCATTAATTTGACTACACAACTTATTCCTATGAAGATACATTCAAAGTAAAAAAACGTGCTCTCCTCGGCCTGAAAATGCATTTAAAGCAATAAAAACTCAAAATGAGTGTCGCGCCTAAAGCAAAGGCCTTATGCACACATTTCAACATGTATTTAGTTCAGGTTGACCTCCTGAAGCCTAAATGAGCATTAATTGGACTACACAACTTATTCCTATGAAGGAACATTCAAAGTAAAAAAACGGGCTCAACTCGGACTGAAAGTGCATTTAAAGCAATAAAAACTGAAAATGAGTGCCACGCCTAAACCAAAGGACTTATGCACACATTTCAACATGTATTTAGTTCAGGTTGACCTCCTGAAGCCTAAATCACCATTAATTTGACTACACAACTTATTCCTATGAAGATACATTCAAAGTAAAAAAACGGGCTCAACTCGGACTGAAAGTGCATTTAAAGCAATAAAAACTGAAAATGAGTGTCACGCCTAAACCAAAGGACTTATGCACACATTTCAACATGTATTTAGTTCAGGTTGACGTCCTGAAGCCTAAATGAGCATTAATTTGACTACACAACTTATTCCTATGAAGATACATTCAAAGTAAAAAAACGTGCTCTACTCGGCCTGAAAATGCATTTAAAGCAATAAAAACTCAAAATGAGTGTCACGCCTAAACCAAAGGACTTATACACACATTTCAACATGTATTTAGTTCAGGTTGACCTCCTGAAGCCTAAATGAGCATTAATTGGACTACACAACTTATTCCTATGAAGGAACATTCAAAGTAAAAAAACGGGCTCAATTCGGACTGAAAGTGCATTAAAAGCAATAAAAACTGAAAATGAGTGTCACGCCTAAACCAAAGGACTTATGCACACATTTCAACATGTATTTAGTTCAGGTTGACCTCCTGAAGCCTAAATCACCATTAATTTGACTACACAACTTATTCCTATGAAGATACATTCAAAGTAAAAAAACGGGCTCAACTCGGACTGAAAGTGCATTTAAAGCAATAAAAACTCAAAATGAGTGTCACGCCTAAACCAAAGGACTTATGCACACATTTAAACATGTATTTAGTTCAGGTTGACGTCCTGAAGCCTAAATGAGCATTAATTTGACTACACAACTTATTCCTATGAAGATACATTCAAAGTAAAAAAACGTGCTCTACTCGGCCTGAAAATGCATTTAAAGCAATAAAAACTCAAAATGAGTGTCACGCCTAAACCAAAGGCCTTATGCACACATTTCAACATGTATTTAGTTCAGGTTGACCTCCTGAAGCCTAAATGAGCATTAATTTGACTACACAACTCATTCCTATGAAGGAACATTCAAAGTAAAAAAACGGGCTCAACTCGGACTGAAAGTGCATTTAAAGCAATAAAAACTGAAAATGAGTGTCACGCCAAAACCAAAGGACTTATGCACACATTTCAACATGTATTTAGTTCAGGTTGACCTCCTGAAGCCTAAATCACCATTAATTTGATCACACAACTCATTCCTATGAAGATACATTCAAAGTAAAAAAACGGGCTCAACTCGGACTGAAAGTGCATTTAAAGCAATAAAAACTGAAAATGAGTGTCACGCCAAATCCAAAGGACTTATGCACACATTTCAACATGTATTTAGTTCAGGTTGACCTCCTGAAGCCTAAATGAGCATTTATTTGACTACACAACTCATTCCTATGAAGGTACATTCAAAGTCACAAAACGTGCTCAACTAGGCCTGAAAGTGCATTTAAAGCAATAAAAACTCAAAATGAGTGTCACACCTAAACCAAAGGATTTATGCACACATTTCAACATGTATTTTGTTCAGGTTGACCTCCTGAAGCCTAAATGAGCATTTATCTGACTACACAACTCATTCCTATGAAGGTACATTCAAAGTCACAAAACGTGCTCAACTAGGCCTGAAAGTGCATTTAAAGCAATAAAAACTGAAAATGAGTGTCACGCCTAAACCAAAGGACTTATGCACACATTTCAACATGTATTTAGTTCAGGTTGACCTCCTGAAGCCTAAATCACCATTAATTTGACTACACAACTTAATCCTATGAAGATACATTCAAAGTAAAAAAACGGGCTCAACTCGGACTGAAAGTGCATTTAAAGCAATAAAAACTGAAAATGAGTGTCACGCCTAAACCAAAGGACTTATGCACACATTTCAACATGTATTTAGTTCAGGTTGACCTCCTGAAGCCTAAATGAGCATTAATTTGACTACACAACTCATTCCTATGAAGGTACATTCAAAGTCACAAAACGTGCTCAACTAGGCCTGAAAGTGCATTTAAAGCAATAAAAACTCAAAATGAGTGTCACGCCTAAACCAAAGGACTTATGCACACATTTCAACATGTATTTAGTTCAGGTCGACATTCTGAAGCCTAAATGAGCATTAATTTGACTACACAACTTATTCCTATGAAGATACATTCAAAGTAAAAAAACGGCTCAACTCGGACTGAAAGTGCATTTAAAGCAATAAAAACTGAAAATGAGTGTCACGCCTAAACCAAAGGACTTATGCACACATTTCAACATGTATTTAGTTCAGGTTGACCTCCTGAAGCCTAAATCACCATTAATTTGACTACACAACTTATTCCTATGAAGATACATTCAAAGTAAAAAAACGGGCTCAACTCGGACTGAAAGTGCATTTAAAGCAATAAAAACTGAAAATGAGTGTCACGCCTAAACCAAAGGACTTATGCACACATTTCAACATGTATTTAGTTCAGGTTGACGTCCTGAAGCCTAAATGAGCATTAATTTGACTACACAACTTATTCCTATGAAGATACATTCAAAGTAAAAAAACGTGCTCTCCTCGGCCTGAAAATGCATTTAAAGCAATAAAAACTCAAAATGAGTGTCGCGCCTAAAGCAAAGGCCTTATGCACACATTTCAACATGTATTTAGTTCAGGTTGACCTCCTGAAGCCTAAATGAGCATTAATTGGACTACACAACTTATTCCTATGAAGGAACATTCAAAGTAAAAAAACGGGCTCAACTCGGACTGAAAGTGCATTTAAAGCAATAAAAACTGAAAATGAGTGCCACGCCTAAACCAAAGGACTTATGCACACATTTCAACATGTATTTAGTTCAGGTTGACCTCCTGAAGCCTAAATCACCATTAATTTGACTACACAACTTATTCCTATGAAGATACATTCAAAGTAAAAAAACGGGCTCAACTCGGACTGAAAGTGCATTTAAAGCAATAAAAACTGAAAATGAGTGTCACGCCTAAACCAAAGGACTTATGCACACATTTCAACATGTATTTAGTTCAGGTTGACGTCCTGAAGCCTAAATGAGCATTAATTTGACTACACAACTTATTCCTATGAAGATACATTCAAAGTAAAAAAACGTGCTCTACTCGGCCTGAAAATGCATTTAAAGCAATAAAAACTCAAAATGAGTGTCACGCCTAAACCAAAGGACTTATACACACATTTCAACATGTATTTAGTTCAGGTTGACCTCCTGAAGCCTAAATGAGCATTAATTGGACTACACAACTTATTCCTATGAAGGAACATTCAAAGTAAAAAAACGGGCTCAATTCGGACTGAAAGTGCATTAAAAGCAATAAAAACTGAAAATGAGTGTCACGCCTAAACCAAAGGACTTATGCACACATTTCAACATGTATTTAGTTCAGGTTGACCTCCTGAAGCCTAAATCACCATTAATTTGACTACACAACTCATTCCTATGAAGGTACATTCAAAGTCACAAAACGTGCTCAACTAGGCCTGAAAGTGCATTTAAAGCAATAAAAACTCAAAATGAGTGTCACGCCTAAACCAAAGGACTTATGCACACATTTCAACATGTATTTAGTTCAGGTCGACATTCTGAAGCCTAAATGAGCATTAATTTGACTACACAACTTATTCCTATGAAGATACATTCAAAGTAAAAAAACGGCTCAACTCGGACTGAAAGTGCATTTAAAGCAATAAAAACTGAAAATGAGTGTCACGCCTAAACCAAAGGACTTATGCACACATTTCAACATGTATTTAGTTCAGGTTGACCTCCTGAAGCCTAAATCACCATTAATTTGACTACACAACTTAATCCTATGAAGATACATTCAAAGTAAAAAAACGGGCTCAACTCGGACTGAAAGTGCATTTAAAGCAATAAAAACTGAAAATGAGTGTCACGCCTAAACCAAAGGACTTATGCACACATTTCAACATGTATTTAGTTCAGGTTGACCTCCTGAAGCCTAAA
This sequence comes from Hippocampus zosterae, assembly GCF_025434085.1. Classification (NCBI taxonomy): domain Eukaryota; kingdom Metazoa; phylum Chordata; class Actinopteri; order Syngnathiformes; family Syngnathidae; genus Hippocampus; species Hippocampus zosterae. Next base: position 23,950,347 of record NC_067461.1, on the reverse strand, counting down.
TGAGCATTAATTTGACTACACAACTCATTCCTATGAAGGTACATTCAAAGTCACAAAACGTGCTCAACTAGGCCTGAAAGTGCATTTAAAGCAATAAAAACTCAAAATGAGTGTCACGCCTAAACCAAAGGTCTTATGCACACATTTCAACATGTATTTAGTTCAGGTTGACATTCTGAAGCCTAAATGAGCATTAATTTGACTACACAACTTATTCCTATGAAGATACATTCAAAGTAAAAAAACGGCTCAACTCGGACTGAAAGTGCATTTAAAGCAATAAAAACTGAAAATGAGTGTCACGCCTAAACCAAAGGACTTATGCACACATTTCAACATGTATTTAGTTCAGGTTGACCTCCTGAAGCCTAAATGAGCATTTATTTGACTACACAACTCATTCCTATGAAGGTACATTCAAAGTCACAAAACGTGCTCAACTAGGCCTGAAAGTGCATTTAAAGCAATAAAAACTGAAAATGAGTGTCACGCCTAAACCAAAGGATTTATGCACACATTTCAACATGTATTTTGTTCAGGTTTACCTCCTGAAGCCTAAATGAGCATTTATTTGACTACACAACTCATTCCTATGAAGGTACATTCAAAGTCACAAAACGTGCTCAACTAGGCCTGAAAGTGCATTTAAAGCAATAAAAACTCAAAATGAGTGTCACGCCTAAACCAAAGGACTTATGCACACATTTCAACATGTATTTAGTTCAGGTTGACCTCCTGAAGCCTAAATCACCATTAATTTGATCACACAACTCATTCCTATGAAGATACATTCAAACTCAGAAACGTGCTCTACTCGGCCTGAAAATGCATTTAAAGCAATAAAAACTCAAAATGAGTGTCACACCTAAACCAAAGGACTTATGCACACATTTCAACATGTATTTAGTTCAGGTTGACCTCCTGAAGCCTAAATGAGCATTAATTTGACTACACAACTCATTCCTATGAAGGTACATTCAAAGTCACAAAACGTGCTCAACTAGGCCTGAAAGTGCATTTAAAGCAATAAAAACTCAAAATGAGTGTCACACCTAAACCAAAGGATTTATGCACACATTTCAACATGTATTTAGTTCAGGTTGACCTCCTGAAGCCTAAATGAGCATTAATTTGACTACACAACTCATTCCTATGAAGGAACATTCAAAGTAAAAAAACGGGCTCAACTCGGACTGAAAGTGCATTTAAAGCAATAAAAACTGAAAATGAGTGTCACGCCAAAACCAAAGGACTTATGCACACATTTCAACATGTATTTAGTTCAGGTTGACCTCCTGAAGCCTAAATGAGCATTAATTTGACTACACAACTCATTCCTATGAAGGAACATTCAAAGTAAAAAAACGGGCTCAACTCGGACTGAAAGTGCATTTAAAGCAATAAAAACTGAAAATGAGTGTCACGCCAAAACCAAAGGACTTATGCACACATTTCAACATGTATTTAGTTCAGGTTGACCTCCTGAAGCCTAAATGAGCATTTATTTGACTACACAACTCATTCCTATGAAGGTACATTCAAAGTCACAAAACGTGCTCAACTAGGCCTGAAAGTGCATTTAAAGCAATAAAAACTCAAAATGAGTGTCACACCTAAACCAAAGGATTTATGCACACATTTCAACATGTATTTTGTTCAGGTTGACCTCCTGAAGCCTAAATGAGCATTTATCTGACTACACAACTCATTCCTATGAAGGTACATTCAAAGTCACAAAACGTGCTCAACTAGGCCTGAAAGTGCATTTAAAGCAATAAAAACTGAAAATGAGTGTCACGCCTAAACCAAAGGACTTATGCACACATTTCAACATGTATTTAGTTCAGGTTGACATTCTGAAGCCTAAATGAGCATTAATTTGACTACACAACTTATTCCTATGAAGATACATTCAAAGTAAAAAAACGGCTCAACTCGGACTGAAAGTGCATTTAAAGCAATAAAAACTGAAAATGAGTGTCACGCCTAAACCAAAGGACTTATGCACACATTTCAACATGTATTTAGTTCAGGTTGACCTCCTGAAGCCTATATCACCATTAATTTGACTACACAACTTATTCCTATGAAGATACATTCAAAGTAAAAAAACGGGCTCAACTCGGACTGAAAGTGCATTTAAAGCAATAAAAACTGAAAATGAGTGTCACGCCTAAACCAAAGGACTTATGCACACATTTCAACATGTATTTAGTTCAGGTTGACGTCCTGAAGCCTAAATGAGCATTAATTTGACTACACAACTTATTCCTATGAAGATACATTCAAAGTAAAAAAACGTGCTCTACTCGGCCTGAAAATGCATTTAAAGCAATAAAAACTCAAAATGAGTGTCGCGCCTAAAGCAAAGGCCTTATGCACACATTTCAACATGTATTTAGTTCAGGTTGACCTCCTGAAGCCTAAATGAGCATTAATTGGACTACACAACTTATTCCTATGAAGGAACATTCAAAGTAAAAAAACGGGCTCAATTCGGACTGAAAGTGCATTTAAAGCAATAAAAACTGAAAATGAGTGTCACGCCTAAACCAAAGGACTTATGCACACATTTCAACATGTATTTAGTTCAGGTTGACCTCCTGAAGCCTAAATCACCATTAATTTGACTACACAACTTATTCCTATGAAGATACATTCAAAGTAAAAAAACGGGCTCAACTCGGACTGAAAGTGCATTTAAAGCAATAAAAACTCAAAATGAGTGTCACACCTAAACCAAAGGACTTATGCACACATTTCAACATGTATTTAGTTCAGGTTGTCCTCCTGAAGCCTAAATGAGCATTAATTTGACTACACAACTCATTCCTATGAAGGTACATTCAAAGTCACAAAACGTGCTCAACTAGGCCTGAAAGTGCATTTAAAGCAATAAAAACTCAAAATGAGTGTCACACCTAAACCAAAGGATTTATGCACACATTTCAACATGTATTTAGTTCAGGTTGACCTCCTGAAGCCTAAATGAGCATTAATTTGACTACACAACTCATTCCTATGAAGGAACATTCAAAGTAAAAAAACGGGCTCAACTCGGACTGAAAGTGCATTTAAAGCAATAAAAACTGAAAATGAGTGTCACGCCAAAACCAAAGGACTTATGCACACATTTCAACATGTATTTAGTTCAGGTTGACCTCCTGAAGCCTAAATGAGCATTTATTTGACTACACAACTCATTCCTATGAAGGTACATTCAAAGTCACAAAACGTGCTCAACTAGGCCTGAAAGTGCATTTAAAGCAATAAAATCTCAAAATGAGTGTCACACCTAAACCAAAGGATTTATGCACACATTTCAACATGTATTTTGTTCAGGTTGACCTCCTGAAGCCTAAATGAGCATTTATCTGACTACACAACTCATTCCTATGAAGGTACATTCAAAGTCACAAAACGTGCTCAACTAGGCCTGAAAGTGCATTTAAAGCAATAAAAACTGAAAATGAGTGTCACGCCTAAACCAAAGGACTTATGCACACATTTCAACATGTATTTAGTTCAGGTTGACCTCCTGAAGCCTAAATCACCATTAATTTGACTACACAACTTAATCCTATGAAGATACATTCAAAGTAAAAAAACGGGCTCAACTCGGACTGAAAGTGCATTTAAAGCAATAAAAACTGAAAATGAGTGTCACGCCAAAACCAAAGGACTTATGCACACATTTCAACATGTATTTAGTTCAGGTTGAACTCCTGAAGCCTAAATGAGCATTTATTTGACTACACACCTCATTCCTATGAAGGTACATTCAAAGTCACAAAACGTGCTCAACTAGGCCTGAAAGTGCATTTAAAGCAATAAAAACTCAAAATGAGTGTCACACCTAAACCAAAGGATTTATGCACACATTTCAACATGTATTTTGTTCAGGTTGACCTCCTGAAGCCTAAATGAGCATTTATTTGACTACTCAACTCATTCCTATGAAGGTACATTCAAAGTCACAAAACGTGCTCAACTAGGCCTGAAAGTGCATTTAAAGCAATAAAAACTGAAAATGAGTGTCACGCCTAAACCAAAGGACTTATGCACACATTTCAACATGTATTTAGTTCAGGTTGACCTCCTGAAGCCTAAATCACCATTAATTTGACTACACAACTTAATCCTATGAAGATACATTCAAAGTAAAAAAACGGGCTCAACTCGGACTGAAAGTGCATTTAAAGCAATAAAAACTGAAAATGAGTGTCACGCCTAAACCAAAGGACTTATGCACACATTTCAACATGTATTTAGTTCAGGTTGACCTCCTGAAGCCTAAATGAGCATTAATTTGACTACACAACTCATTCCTATGAAGGTACATTCAAAGTCACAAAACGTGCTCAACTAGGCCTGAAAGTGCATTTAAAGCAATAAAAACTCAAAATGAGTGTCACGCCTAAACCAAAGGACTTATGCACACATTTCAACATGTATTTAGTTCAGGTTGACATTCTGAAGCCTAAATGAGCATTAATTTGACTACACAACTTATTCCTATGAAGATACATTCAAAGTAAAAAAACGGCTCAACTCGGACTGAAAGTGCATTTAAAGCAATAAAAACTGAAAATGAGTGTCACACCTAAACCAAAGGACTTATGCACACATTTCAACATGTATTTAGTTCAGGTTGACCTCCTGAAGCCTAAATCACCATTAATTTGACTACACAACTTATTCCTATGAAGATACATTCAAAGTAAAAAAACGGGCTCAACTCGGACTGAAAGTGCATTTAAAGCAATAAAAACTGAAAATGAGTGTCACGCCTAAACCAAAGGACTTATGCACACATTTCAACATGTATTTAGTTCAGGTTGACGTCCTGAAGCCTAAATGAGCATTAATTTGACTACACAACTTATTCCTATGAAGATACATTCAAAGTAAAAAAACGTGCTCTACTCGGCCTGAAAATGCATTTAAAGCAATAAAAACTCAAAATGAGTGTCGCGCCTAAAGCAAAGGCCTTATGCACACATTTCAACATGTATTTAGTTCAGGTTGACCTCCTGAAGCCTAAATGAGCATTAATTGGACTACACAACTTATTCCTATGAAGGAACATTCAAAGTAAAAAAACGGGCTCAATTCGGACTGAAAGTGCATTTAAAGCAATAAAAACTGAAAATGAGTGTCACGCCTAAACCAAAGGACTTATGCACACATTTCAACATGTATTTAGTTCAGGTTGACCTCCTGAAGCCTAAATCACCATTAATTTGACTACACAACTTATTCCTATGAAGATACATTCAAAGTAAAAAAACGGGCTCAACTCGGACTGAAAGTGCATTTAAAGCAATAAAAACTGAAAATGAGTGTCACGCCTAAACCAAAGGACTTATGCACACATTTCAACATGTATTTAGTTCAGGTTGACGTCCTGAAGCCTAAATGAGCATTAATTTGACTACACAACTTATTCCTATGAAGATACATTCAAAGTAAAAAAACATGCTCTACTCGGCCTGAAAATGCATTTAAAGCAATAAAAACTCAAAATGAGTGTCGCGCCTAAAGCAAAGGCCTTATGCACACATTTCAACATGTATTTAGTTCAGGTTGACCTCCTGAAGCCTAAATGAGCATTAATTGGACTACACAACTTATTCCTATGAAGGAACATTCAAAGTAAAAAAACGGGCTCAATTCGGACTGAAAGTGCATTTAAAGCAATAAAAACTGAAAATGAGTGTCACGCCTAAACCAAAGGACTTATGCACACATTTCAACATGTATTTAGTTCAGGTTGACCTCCTGAAGCCTAAATGAGCATTAATTGGACTACACAACTTATTCCTATGAAGGAACATTCAAAGTAAAAAAACGGGCTCAATTCGGACTGAAAGTGCATTTAAAGCAATAAAAACTGAAAATGAGTGTCACGCCTAAACCAAAGGACTTATGCACACATTTCAACATGTATTTAGTTCAGGTTGACCTCCTGAAGCCTAAATCACCATTAATTTGACTACACAACTTAATCCTATGAAGATACATTCAAAGTAAAAAAACGGGCTCAATTCGGACTGAAAGTGCATTTAAAGCAATAAAAACTGAAAATGAGTGTCACGCCTAAACCAAAGGATTTATGCACACATTTCAACATGTATTTTGTTCAGGTTGACCTCCTGAAGCCTAAATGAGCATTTATTTGACTACACAACTCATTCCTATGAAGGTACATTCAAAGTCACAAAACGTGCTCAACTAGGCCTGAAAGTGCATTTAAAGCAATAAAAACTCAAAATGAGTGTCACGCCTAAACCAAAGGACTTATGCACACATTTCAACATGTATTTAGTTCAGGTTGACCTCCTGAAGCCTAAATCACCATTAATTTGATCACACAACTCATTCCTATGAAGATACATTCAAACTCAGAAACGTGCTCTACTCGGCCTGAAAATGCATTTAAAGCAATAAAAACTCAAAATGAGTGTCACACCTAAACCAAAGGACTTATGCACACATTTCAACATGTATTTAGTTCAGGTTGACCTCCTGAAGCCTAAATGAGCATTAATTTGACTACACAACTCATTCCTATGAAGGTACATTCAAAGTCACAAAACGTGCTCAACTAGGCCTGAAAGTGCATTTAAAGCAATAAAAACTCAAAATGAGTGTCACACCTAAACCAAAGGATTTATGCACACATTTCAACATGTATTTAGTTCAGGTTGACCTCCTGAAGCCTAAATGAGCATTAATTTGACTACACAACTCATTCCTATGAAGGAACATTCAAAGTAAAAAAACGGGCTCAACTCGGACTGAAAGTGCATTTAAAGCAATAAAAACTGAAAATGAGTGTCACGCCAAAACCAAAGGACTTATGCACACATTTCAACATGTATTTAGTTCAGGTTGACCTCCTGAAGCCTAAATGAGCATTTATTTGACTACACAACTCATTCCTATGAAGGTACATTCAAAGTCACAAAACGTGCTCAACTAGGCCTGAAAGTGCATTTAAAGCAATAAAATCTCAAAATGAGTGTCACACCTAAACCAAAGGATTTATGCACACATTTCAACATGTATTTTGTTCAGGTTGACCTCCTGAAGCCTAAATGAGCATTTATCTGACTACACAACTCATTCCTATGAAGGTACATTCAAAGTCACAAAACGTGCTCAACTAGGCCTGAAAGTGCATTTAAAGCAATAAAAACTGAAAATGAGTGTCACGCCTAAACCAAAGGACTTATGCACACATTTCAACATGTATTTAGTTCAGGTTGACCTCCTGAAGCCTAAATCACCATTAATTTGACTACACAACTTAATCCTATGAAGATACATTCAAAGTAAAAAAACGGGCTCAACTCGGACTGAAAGTGCATTTAAAGCAATAAAAACTGAAAATGAGTGTCACGCCAAAACCAAAGGACTTATGCACACATTTCAACATGTATTTAGTTCAGGTTGAACTCCTGAAGCCTAAATGAGCATTTATTTGACTACACACCTCATTCCTATGAAGGTACATTCAAAGTCACAAAACGTGCTCAACTAGGCCTGAAAGTGCATTTAAAGCAATAAAAACTCAAAATGAGTGTCACACCTAAACCAAAGGATTTATGCACACATTTCAACATGTATTTTGTTCAGGTTGACCTCCTGAAGCCTAAATGAGCATTTATTTGACTACACAACTCATTCCTATGAAGGTACATTCAAAGTCACAAAACGTGCTCAACTAGGCCTGAAAGTGCATTTAAAGCAATAAAAACTGAAAATGAGTGTCACGCCTAAACCAAAGGACTTATGCACACATTTCAACATGTATTTAGTTCAGGTTGACCTCCTGAAGCCTAAATCACCATTAATTTGACTACACAACTTAATCCTATGAAGATACATTCAAAGTAAAAAAACGGGCTCAACTCGGACTGAAAGTGCATTTAAAGCAATAAAAACTGAAAATGAGTGTCACGCCTAAACCAAAGGACTTATGCACACATTTCAACATGTATTTAGTTCAGGTTGACCTCCTGAAGCCTAAATGAGCATTAATTTGACTACACAACTCATTCCTATGAAGGTACATTCAAAGTCACAAAACGTGCTCAACTAGGCCTGAAAGTGCATTTAAAGCAATAAAAACTCAAAATGAGTGTCACGCCTAAACCAAAGGACTTATGCACACATTTCAACATGTATTTAGTTCAGGTTGACATTCTGAAGCCTAAATGAGCATTAATTTGACTACACAACTTATTCCTATGAAGATACATTCAAAGTAAAAAAACGGCTCAACTCGGACTGAAAGTGCATTTAAAGCAATAAAAACTGAAAATGAGTGTCACACCTAAACCAAAGGACTTATGCACACATTTCAACATGTATTTAGTTCAGGTTGACCTCCTGAAGCCTAAATCACCATTAATTTGACTACACAACTTATTCCTATGAAGATACATTCAAAGTAAAAAAACGGGCTCAACTCGGACTGAAAGTGCATTTAAAGCAATAAAAACTGAAAATGAGTGTCACGCCTAAACCAAAGGACTTATGCACACATTTCAACATGTATTTAGTTCAGGTTGACGTCCTGAAGCCTAAATGAGCATTAATTTGACTACACAACTTATTCCTATGAAGATACATTCAAAGTAAAAAAACGTGCTCTACTCGGCCTGAAAATGCATTTAAAGCAATAAAAACTCAAAATGAGTGTCGCGCCTAAAGCAAAGGCCTTATGCACACATTTCAACATGTATTTAGTTCAGGTTGACCTCCTGAAGCCTAAATGAGCATTAATTGGACTACACAACTTATTCCTATGAAGGAACATTCAAAGTAAAAAAACGGGCTCAATTCGGACTGAAAGTGCATTTAAAGCAATAAAAACTGAAAATGAGTGTCACGCCTAAACCAAAGGACTTATGCACACATTTCAACATGTATTTAGTTCAGGTTGACCTCCTGAAGCCTAAATCACCATTAATTGGACTACACAACTTATTCCTATGAAGGAACATTCAAAGTAAAAAAACGGGCTCAATTCGGACTGAAAGTGCATTTAAAGCAATAAAAACTGAAAATGAGTGTCACGCCTAAACCAAAGGACTTATGCACACATTTCAACATGTATTTAGTTCAGGTTGACCTCCTGAAGCCTAAATCACCATTAATTTGACTACACAACTTAATCCTATGAAGATACATTCAAAGTAAAAAAACGGGCTCAATTCGGACTGAAAGTGCATTTAAAGCAATAAAAACTGAAAATGAGTGTCACGCCTAAACCAAAGGACTTATGCACACATTTCAACATGTATTTAGTTCAGGTTGACCTCCTGAAGCCTAAATCACCATTAATTTGACTACACAACTTATTCCTATGAAGATACATTCAAAGTAAAAAAACGGGCTCAACTCGGACTGAAAGTGCATTTAAAGCATTAAAAACTCAAAATTAGTGTCACGCCTAAACCAAAGGACTTATGCACACATTTAAACATGTATTTAGTTCAGGTTGACGTCCTGAAGCCTAAATGAGCATTAATTTGACTACACAACTTATTCCTATGAAGATACATTCAAAGTAAAAAAACGTGCTCTACTCGGCCCGAAAATGCATTTAAAGCAATAAAAACTCAAAATGAGTGTCACGCCTAAACCAAAGGCCTTATGCACACATTTCAACATGTATTTAGTTCAGGTTGACCTCCTGAAGCCTAAATGAGCATTAATTTGACTACACAACTCATTCCTATGAAGGAACATTCAAAGTAAAAAAACGGGCTCAACTCGGACTGAAAGTGCATTTAAAGCAATAAAAACTGAAAATGAGTGTCACGCCAAAACCAAAGGACTTATGCACACATTTCAACATGTATTTAGTTCAGGTTGACCTCCTGAAGCCTAAATGAGCATTTATTTGACTACACAACTCATTCCTATGAAGGTACATTCAAAGTCACAAAACGTGCTCAACTAGGCCTGAAAGTGCATTTAAAGCAATAAAAACTCAAAATGAGTGTCACACCTAAACCAAAGGATTTATGCACACATTTCAACATGTATTTTGTTCAGGTTGACCTCCTGAAGCCTAAATGAGCATTTATTTGACTACACAACTCATTCCTATGAAGGTACATTCAAAGTCACAAAACGTGCTCAACTCGGCCTGAAAGTGCATTTAAAGCAATAAAAACTGAAAATGAGTGTCACGCCTAAACCAAAGGACTTATGCACACATTTCAACATGTATTTAGTTCAGGTTGACCTCCTGAAGCCTAAATCACCATTAATTTGACTACACAACTTAATCCTATGAAGATACATTCAAAGTAAAAAAACGGGCTCAACTCGGACTGAAAGTGCATTTAAAGCAATAAAAACTCAAAATGAGTGTCACGCCTAAACCAAAGGTCTTATGCACACATTTCAACATGTATTTAGTTCAGGTTGACATTCTGAAGCCTAAATGAGCATTAATTTGACTACACAACTTATTCCTATGAAGATACATTCAAAGTAAAAAAACGGCTCAACTCGGACTGAAAGTGCATTTAAAGCAATAAAAACTGAAAATGAGTGTCACGCCTAAACCAAAGGACTTATGCACACATTTCAACATGTATTTAGTTCAGGTTGACCTCCTGAAGCCTAAATGAGCATTTATTTGACTACACAACTCATTCCTATGAAGGTACATTCAAAGTCACAAAACGTGCTCAACTAGGCCTGAAAGTGCATTTAAAGCAATAAAAACTGAAAATGAGTGTCACGCCTAAACCAAAGGATTTATGCACACATTTCAACATGTATTTTGTTCAGGTTGACCTCCTGAAGCCTAAATGAGCATTTATTTGACTACACAACTCATTCCTATGAAGGTACATTCAAAGTCACAAAACGTGCTCAACTAGGCCTGAAAGTGCATTTAAAGCAATAAAAACTCAAAATGAGTGTCACGCCTAAACCAAAGGACTTATGCACACATTTCAACATGTATTTAGTTCAGGTTGACCTCCTGAAGCCTAAATCACCATTAATTTGATCACACAACTCATTCCTATGAAGATACATTCAAACTCAGAAACGTGCTCTACTCGGCCTGAAAATGCATTTAAAGCAATAAAAACTCAAAATGAGTGTCACACCTAAACCAAAGGATTTATGCACACATTTCAACATGTATTTAGTTCAGGTTGACCTCCTGAAGCCTAAATGAGCATTAATTTGACTACACAACTCATTCCTATGAAGGAACATTCAAAGTAAAAAAACGGGCTTAACTCGGACTGAAAGTGCATTTAAAGCAATAAAAACTGAAAATGAGTGTCACGCCAAAACCAAAGGACTTATGCACACATTTCAACATGTATTTAGTTCAGGTTGACCTCCTGAAGCCTAAATGAGCATTTATTTGACTACACAACTCATTCCTATGAAGGTACATTCAAAGTCACAAAACGTGCTCAACTAGGCCTGAAAGTGCATTTAAAGCAATAAAATCTCAAAATGAGTGTCACACCTAAACCAAAGGATTTATGCACACATTTCAACATGTATTTTGTTCAGGTTGACCTCCTGAAGCCTAAATGAGCATTTATCTGACTACACAACTCATTCCTATGAAGGTACATTCAAAGTCACAAAACGTGCTCAACTAGGCCTGAAAGTGCATTTAAAGCAATAAAAACTGAAAATGAGTGTCACGCCTAAACCAAAGGACTTATGCACACATTTCAACATGTATTTAGTTCAGGTTGACCTCCTGAAGCCTAAATCACCATTAATTTGACTACACAACTTAATCCTATGAAGATACATTCAAAGTAAAAAAACGGGCTCAACTCGGACTGAAAGTGCATTTAAAGCAATAAAAACTGAAAATGAGTGTCACGCCAAAACCAAAGGACTTATGCACACATTTCAACATGTATTTAGTTCAGGTTGAACTCCTGAAGCCTAAATGAGCATTTATTTGACTACACACCTCATTCCTATGAAGGTACATTCAAAGTCACAAAACGTGCTCAACTAGGCCTGAAAGTGCATTTAAAGCAATAAAAACTCAAAATGAGTGTCACACCTAAACCAAAGGATTTATGCACACATTTCAACATGTATTTTGTTCAGGTTGACCTCCTGAAGCCTAAATGAGCATTTATTTGACTACACAACTCATTCCTATGAAGGTACATTCAAAGTCACAAAACGTGCTCAACTAGGCCTGAAAGTGCATTTAAAGCAATAAAAACTGAAAATGAGTGTCACGCCTAAACCAAAGGACTTATGCACACATTTCAACATGTATTTAGTTCAGGTTGACCTCCTGAAGCCTAAATCACCATTAATTTGACTACACAACTTAATCCTATGAAGATACATTCAAAGTAAAAAAACGGGCTCAACTCGGACTGAAAGTGCATTTAAAGCAATAAAAACTGAAAATGAGTGTCACGCCTAAACCAAAGGACTTATGCACACATTTCAACATGTATTTAGTTCAGGTTGACCTCCTGAAGCCTAAATGAGCATTAATTTGACTACACAACTCATTCCTATGAAGGTACATTCAAAGTCACAAAACGTGCTCAACTAGGCCTGAAAGTGCATTTAAAGCAATAAAAACTCAAAATGAGTGTCACGCCTAAACCAAAGGACTTATGCACACATTTCAACATGTATTTAGTTCAGGTTGACATTCTGAAGCCTAAATGAGCATTAATTTGACTACACAACTTATTCCTATGAAGATACATTCAAAGTAAAAAAACGGCTCAACTCGGACTGAAAGTGCATTTAAAGCAATAAAAACTGAAAATGAGTGTCACACCTAAACCAAAGGACTTATGCACACATTTCAACATGTATTTAGTTCAGGTTGACCTCCTGAAGCCTAAATCACCATTAATTTGACTACACAACTTATTCCTATGAAGATACATTCAAAGTAAAAAAACGGGCTCAACTCGGACTGAAAGTGCATTTAAAGCAATAAAAACTGAAAATGAGTGTCACGCCTAAACCAAAGGACTTATGCACACATTTCAACATGTATTTAGTTCAGGTTGACCTCCTGAAGCCTAAATCACCATTAATTTGACTACACAACTTATTCCTATGAAGATACATTCAAAGTAAAAAAACGGGCTCAACTCGGACTGAAAGTGCATTTAAAGCAATAAAAACTGAAAATGAGTGTCACGCCTAAACCAAAGGACTTATGCACACATTTCAACATGTATTTAGTTCAGGTTGACCTCCTGAAGCCTAAATCACCATTAATTTGACTACACAACTTAATCCTATGAAGATACATTCAAAGTAAAAAAACGGGCTCAACTCGGACTGAAAGTGCATTTAAAGCAATAAAAACTGAAAATGAGTGTCACGCCTAAACCAAAGGACTTATGCACACATTTCAACATGTATTTAGTTCAGGTTGACCTCCTGAAGCCTAAATGAGCATTAATTTGACTACACAACTCATTCCTATGAAGGTACATTCAAAGTCACAAAACGTGCTCAACTAGGCCTGAAAGTGCATTTAAAGCAATAAAATCTCAAAATGAGTGTCACACCTAAACCAAAGGATTTATGCACACATTTCAACATGTATTTTGTTCAGGTTGACCTCCTGAAGCCTAAATGAGCATTTATCTGACTACACAACTCATTCCTATGAAGGTACATTCAAAGTCACAAAACGTGCTCAACTAGGCCTGAAAGTGCATTTAAAGCAATAAAAACTGAAAATGAGTGTCACGCCTAAACCAAAGGACTTATGCACACATTTCAACATGTATTTAGTTCAGGTTGACCTCCTGAAGCCTAAATCACCATTAATTTGACTACACAACTTAATCCTATGAAGATACATTCAAAGTAAAAAAACGGGCTCAACTCGGACCGAAAGTGCATTTAAAGCAATAAAAACTGAAAATGAGTGTCACGCCAAAACCAAAGGACTTATGCACACATTTCAACATGTATTTAGTTCAGGTTGAACTCCTGAAGCCTAAATGAGCATTTATTTGACTACACACCTCATTCCTATGAAGGTACATTCAAAGTCACAAAACGTGCTCAACTAGGCCTGAAAGTGCATTTAAAGCAATAAAAACTCAAAATGAGTGTCACACCTAAACCAAAGGATTTATGCACACATTTCAACATGTATTTTGTTCAGGTTGACCTCCTGAAGCCTAAATGAGCATTTATTTGACTACACAACTCATTCCTATGAAGGTACATTCAAAGTCACAAAACGTGCTCAACTAGGCCTGAAAGTGCATTTAAAGCAATAAAAACTGAAAATGAGTGTCACGCCTAAACCAAAGGACTTATGCACACATTTCAACATGTATTTAGTTCAGGTTGACCTCCTGAAGCCTAAATCACCATTAATTTGACTACACAACTTAATCCTATGAAGATACATTCAAAGTAAAAAAACGGGCTCAACTCGGACTGAAAGTGCATTTAAAGCAATAAAAACTGAAAATGAGTGTCACGCCTAAACCAAAGGACTTATGCACACATTTCAACATGTATTTAGTTCAGGTTGACCTCCTGAAGCCTAAATGAGCATTAATTTGACTACACAACTCATTCCTATGAAGGTACATTCAAAGTCACAAAACGTGCTCAACTAGGCCTGAAAGTGCATTTAAAGCAATAAAAACTCAAAATGAGTGTCACGCCTAAACCAAAGGACTTATGCACACATTTCAACATGTATTTAGTTCAGGTTGACATTCTGAAGCCTAAATGAGCATTAATTTGACTACACAACTTATTCCTATGAAGATACATTCAAAGTAAAAAAACGGCTCAACTCGTACTGAAAGTGCATTTAAAGCAATAAAAACTGAAAATGAGTGTCACACCTAAACCAAAGGACTTATGCACACATTTCAACATGTATTTAGTTCAGGTTGACCTCCTGAAGCCTAAATCACCATTAATTTGACTACACAACTTATTCCTATGAAGATACATTCAAAGTAAAAAAACGGGCTCAACTCGGACTGAAAGTGCATTTAAAGCAATAAAAACTGAAAATGAGTGTCACGCCTAAACCAAAGGACTTATGCACACATTTCAACATGTATTTAGTTCAGGTTGACGTCCTGAAGCCTAAATGAGCATTAATTTGACTACACAACTTATTCCTATGAAGATACATTCAAAGTAAAAAAACGTGCTCTACTCGGCCTGAAAATGCATTTAAAGCAATAAAAACTGAAAATGAGTGTCACGCCTAAACCAAAGGACTTATGCACACATTTCAACATGTATTTAGTTCAGGTTGACCTCCTGAAGCCTAAATCACCATTAATTTGACTACACAACTTATTCCTATGAAGATACATTCAAAGTAAAAAAACGGGCTCAACTCGGACTGAAAGTGCATTTAAAGCAATAAAAACTGAAAATGAGTGTCACGCCTAAACCAAAGGACTTATGCACACATTTCAACATGTATTTAGTTCAGGTTGACGTCCTGAAGCCTAAATGAGCATTAATTTGACTACACAACTTATTCCTATGAAGATACATTCAAAGTAAAAAAACATGCTCTACTCGGCCTGAAAATGCATTTAAAGCAATAAAAACTCAAAATGAGTGTCGCGCCTAAAGCAAAGGCCTTATGCACACATTTCAACATGTATTTAGTTCAGGTTGACCTCCTGAAGCCTAAATGAGCATTAATTGGACTACACAACTTATTCCTATGAAGGAACATTCAAAGTAAAAAAACGGGCTCAATTCGGACTGAAAGTGCATTTAAAGCAATAAAAACTGAAAATGAGTGTCACGCCTAAACCAAAGGACTTATGCACACATTTCAACATGTATTTAGTTCAGGTTGACCTCCTGAAGCCTAAATCACCATTAATTTGACTACACAACTTAATCCTATGAAGATACATTCAAAGTAAAAAAACGGGCTCAATTCGGACTGAAAGTGCATTTAAAGCAATAAAAACTGAAAATGAGTGTCACGCCTAAACCAAAGGACTTATGCACACATTTCAACATGTATTTAGTTCAGGTTGACCTCCTGAAGCCTAAATCACCATTAATTTGACTACACAACTTATTCCTATGAAGATACATTCAAAGTAAAAAAACGGGCTCAACTCGGACTGAAAGTGCATTTAAAGCATTAAAAACTCAAAATGAGTGTCACGCCTAAACCAAAGGACTTATGCACACATTTAAACATGTATTTAGTTCAGGTTGACGTCCTGAAGCCTAAATGAGCATTAATTTGACTACACAACTTATTCCTATGAAGATACATTCAAAGTAAAAAAACGTGCTCTACTCGGCCCGAAAATGCATTTAAAGCAATAAAAACTCAAAATGAGTGTCACGCCTAAACCAAAGGCCTTATGCACACATTTCAACATGTATTTAGTTCAGGTTGACCTCCTGAAGCCTAAATGAGCATTAATTTGACTACACAACTCATTCCTATGAAGGAACATTCAAAGTAAAAAAACGGGCTCAACTCGGACTGAAAGTGCATTTAAAGCAATAAAAACTGAAAATGAGTGTCACGCCAAAACCAAAGGACTTATGCACACATTTCAACATGTATTTAGTTCAGGTTGACCTCCTGAAGCCTAAATGAGCATTTATTTGACTACACAACTCATTCCTATGAAGGTACATTCAAAGTCACAAAACGTGCTCAACTAGGCCTGAAAGTGCATTTAAAGCAATAAAAACTCAAAATGAGTGTCACACCTAAACCAAAGGATTTATGCACACATTTCAACATGTATTTTGTTCAGGTTGACCTCCTGAAGCCTAAATGAGCATTTATTTGACTACACAACTCATTCCTATGAAGGTACATTCAAAGTCACAAAACGTGCTCAACTAGGCCTGAAAGTGCATTTAAAGCAATAAAAACTGAAAATGAGTGTCACGCCTAAACCAAAGGACTTATGCACACATTTCAACATGTATTTAGTTCAGGTTGACCTCCTGAAGCCTAAATCACCATTAATTTGACTACACAACTTAATCCTATGAAGATACATTCAAAGTAAAAAAACGGGCTCAACTCGGACTGAAAGTGCATTTAAAGCAATAAAAACTCAAAATGAGTGTCACGCCTAAACCAAAGGTCTTATGCACACATTTCAACATGTATTTAGTTCAGGTTGACATTCTGAAGCCTAAATGAGCATTAATTTGACTACACAACTTATTCCTATGAAGATACATTCAAAGTAAAAAAACGGCTCAACTCGGACTGAAAGTGCATTTAAAGCAATAAAAACTGAAAATGAGTGTCACGCCTAAACCAAAGGACTTATGCACACATTTCAACATGTATTTAGTTCAGGTTGACCTCCTGAAGCCTAAATGAGCATTTATTTGACTACACAACTCATTCCTATGAAGGTACATTCAAAGTCACAAAACGTGCTCAACTAGGCCTGAAAGTGCATTTAAAGCAATAAAAACTGAAAATGAGTGTCACGCCTAAACCAAAGGATTTATGCACACATTTCAACATGTATTTTGTTCAGGTTGACCTCCTGAAGCCTAAATGAGCATTTATTTGACTACACAACTCATTCCTATGAAGGTACATTCAAAGTCACAAAACGTGCTCAACTAGGCCTGAAAGTGCATTTAAAGCAATAAAAACTCAAAATGAGTGTCACGCCTAAACCAAAGGACTTATGCACACATTTCAACATGTATTTAGTTCAGGTTGACCTCCTGAAGCCTAAATCACCATTAATTTGATCACACAACTCATTCCTATGAAGATACATTCAAACTCAGAAACGTGCTCTACTCGGCCTGAAAATGCATTTAAAGCAATAAAAACTCAAAATGAGTGTCACACCTAAACCAAAGGATTTATGCACACATTTCAACATGTATTTAGTTCAGGTTGACCTCCTGAAGCCTAAATGAGCATTAATTTGACTACACAACTCATTCCTATGAAGGAACATTCAAAGTAAAAAAACGGGCTCAACTCGGACTGAAAGTGCATTTAAAGCAATAAAAACTGAAAATGAGTGTCACGCCAAAACCAAAGGACTTATGCACACATTTCAACATGTATTTAGTTCAGGTTGACGTCCTGAAGCCTAAATGAGCATTAATTTGACTACACAACTTATTCCTATGAAGATACATTCAAAGTAAAAAAACGTGCTCTACTCGGCCTGAAAATGCATTTAAAGCAATAAAAACTGAAAATGAGTGTCACGCCTAAACCAAAGGACTTATGCACACATTTCAACATGTATTTAGTTCAGGTTGACCTCCTGAAGCCTAAATCACCATTAATTTGACTACACAACTTATTCCTATGAAGATACATTCAAAGTAAAAAAACGGGCTCAACTCGGACTGAAAGTGCATTTAAAGCAATAAAAACTGAAAATGAGTGTCACGCCTAAACCAAAGGACTTATGCACACATTTCAACATGTATTTAGTTCAGGTTGACGTCCTGAAGCCTAAATGAGCATTAATTTGACTACACAACTTATTCCTATGAAGATACATTCAAAGTAAAAAAACATGCTCTACTCGGCCTGAAAATGCATTTAAAGCAATAAAAACTCAAAATGAGTGTCGCGCCTAAAGCAAAGGCCTTATGCACACATTTCAACATGTATTTAGTTCAGGTTGACCTCCTGAAGCCTAAATGAGCATTAATTGGACTACACAACTTATTCCTATGAAGGAACATTCAAAGTAAAAAAACGGGCTCAATTCGGACTGAAAGTGCATTTAAAGCAATAAAAACTGAAAATGAGTGTCACGCCTAAACCAAAGGACTTATGCACACATTTCAACATGTATTTAGTTCAGGTTGACCTCCTGAAGCCTAAATCACCATTAATTTGACTACACAACTTAATCCTATGAAGATACATTCAAAGTAAAAAAACGGGCTCAATTCGGACTGAAAGTGCATTTAAAGCAATAAAAACTGAAAATGAGTGTCACGCCTAAACCAAAGGACTTATGCACACATTTCAACATGTATTTAGTTCAGGTTGACCTCCTGAAGCCTAAATCACCATTAATTTGACTACACAACTTATTCCTATGAAGATACATTCAAAGTAAAAAAACGGGCTCAACTCGGACTGAAAGTGCATTTAAAGCATTAAAAACTCAAAATGAGTGTCACGCCTAAACCAAAGGACTTATGCACACATTTAAACATGTATTTAGTTCAGGTTGACGTCCTGAAGCCTAAATGAGCATTAATTTGACTACACAACTTATTCCTATGAAGATACATTCAAAGTAAAAAAACGTGCTCTACTCGGCCCGAAAATGCATTTAAAGCAATAAAAACTCAAAATGAGTGTCACGCCTAAACCAAAGGCCTTATGCACACATTTCAACATGTATTTAGTTCAGGTTGACCTCCTGAAGCCTAAATGAGCATTAATTTGACTACACAACTCATTCCTATGAAGGAACATTCAAAGTAAAAAAACGGGCTCAACTCGGACTGAAAGTGCATTTAAAGCAATAAAAACTGAAAATGAGTGTCACGCCAAAACCAAAGGACTTATGCACACATTTCAACATGTATTTAGTTCAGGTTGACCTCCTGAAGCCTAAATGAGCATTTATTTGACTACACAACTCATTCCTATGAAGGTACATTCAAAGTCACAAAACGTGCTCAACTAGGCCTGAAAGTGCATTTAAAGCAATAAAAACTCAAAATGAGTGTCACACCTAAACCAAAGGATTTATGCACACATTTCAACATGTATTTTGTTCAGGTTGACCTCCTGAAGCCTAAATGAGCATTTATTTGACTACACAACTCATTCCTATGAAGGTACATTCAAAGTCACAAAACGTGCTCAACTAGGCCTGAAAGTGCATTTAAAGCAATAAAAACTGAAAATGAGTGTCACGCCTAAACCAAAGGACTTATGCACACATTTCAACATGTATTTAGTTCAGGTTGACCTCCTGAAGCCTAAATCACCATTAATTTGACTACACAACTTAATCCTATGAAGATACATTCAAAGTAAAAAAACGGGCTCAACTCGGACTGAAAGTGCATTTAAAGCAATAAAAACTCAAAATGAGTGTCACGCCTAAACCAAAGGTCTTATGCACACATTTCAACATGTATTTAGTTCAGGTTGACATTCTGAAGCCTAAATGAGCATTAATTTGACTACACAACTTATTCCTATGAAGATACATTCAAAGTAAAAAAACGGCTCAACTCGGACTGAAAGTGCATTTAAAGCAATAAAAACTGAAAATGAGTGTCACGCCTAAACCAAAGGACTTATGCACACATTTCAACATGTATTTAGTTCAGGTTGACCTCCTGAAGCCTAAATGAGCATTTATTTGACTACACAACTCATTCCTATGAAGGTACATTCAAAGTCACAAAACGTGCTCAACTAGGCCTGAAAGTGCATTTAAAGCAATAAAAACTGAAAATGAGTGTCACGCCTAAACCAAAGGATTTATGCACACATTTCAACATGTATTTTGTTCAGGTTGACCTCCTGAAGCCTAAATGAGCATTTATTTGACTACACAACTCATTCCTATGAAGGTACATTCAAAGTCACAAAACGTGCTCAACTAGGCCTGAAAGTGCATTTAAAGCAATAAAAACTCAAAATGAGTGTCACGCCTAAACCAAAGGACTTATGCACACATTTCAACATGTATTTAGTTCAGGTTGACCTCCTGAAGCCTAAATCACCATTAATTTGATCACACAACTCATTCCTATGAAGATACATTCAAACTCAGAAACGTGCTCTACTCGGCCTGAAAATGCATTTAAAGCAATAAAAACTCAAAATGAGTGTCACACCTAAACCAAAGGATTTATGCACACATTTCAACATGTATTTAGTTCAGGTTGACCTCCTGAAGCCTAAATGAGCATTAATTTGACTACACAACTCATTCCTATGAAGGAACATTCAAAGTAAAAAAACGGGCTCAACTCGGACTGAAAGTGCATTTAAAGCAATAAAAACTGAAAATGAGTGTCACGCCAAAACCAAAGGACTTATGCACACATTTCAACATGTATTTAGTTCAGGTTGACCTCCTGAAGCCTAAATGAGCATTTATTTGACTACACAACTCATTCCTATGAAGGTACATTCAAAGTCACAAAACGTGCTCAACTAGGCCTGAAAGTGCATTTAAAGCAATAAAAACTCAAAATGAGTGTCACACCTAAACCAAAGGATTTATGCACACATTTCAACATGTATTTTGTTCAGGTTGACCTCCTGAAGCCTAAATGAGCATTTATCTGACTACACAACTCATTCCTATGAAGGTACATTCAAAGTCACAAAACGTGCTCAACTAGGCCTGAAAGTGCATTTAAAGCAATAAAAACTGAAAATGAGTGTCACGCCTAAACCAAAGGACTTATGCACACATTTCAACATGTATTTAGTTCAGGTTGACCTCCTGAAGCCTAAATCACCATTAATTTGACTACACAACTTAATCCTATGAAGATACATTCAAAGTAAAAAAACGGGCTCAACTCGGACTGAAAGTGCATTTAAAGCAATAAAAACTGAAAATGAGTGTCACGCCAAAACCAAAGGACTTATGCACACATTTCAACATGTATTTAGTTCAGGTTGAACTCCTGAAGCCTAAATGAGCATTTATTTGACTACACAACTCATTCCTATGAAGGTACATTCAAAGTCACAAAACGTGCTCAACTAGGCCTGAAAGTGCATTTAAAGCAATAAAAACTCAAAATGAGTGTCACACCTAAACCAAAGGATTTATGCACACATTTCAACATGTATTTTGTTCAGGTTGACCTCCTGAAGCCTAAATGAGCATTTATTTGACTACACAACTCATTCCTATGAAGGTACATTCAAAGTCACAAAACGTGCTCAACTAGGCCTGAAAGTGCATTTAAAGCAATAAAAACTGAAAATGAGTGTCACGCCTAAACCAAAGGACTTATGCACACATTTCAACATGTATTTAGTTCAGGTTGACCTCCTGAAGCCTAAATGAGCATTAATTTGACTACACAACTCATTCCTATGAAGGAACATTCAAAGTAAAAAAACGGGCTCAACTCGGACTGAAAGTGCATTTAAAGCAATAATAAAAACTGAAAATGAGTGTCACGCCTAAACCAAAGGACTTATGCACACATTTCAACATGTATTTAGTTCAGGTTGACCTCCTGAAGCCTAAATCACCATTAATTTGACTACACAACTTAATCCTATGAAGATACATTCAAAGTAAAAAAACGGGCTCAACTCGGACTGAAAGTGCATTTAAAGCAATAAAAACTGAAAATGAGTGTCACGCCTAAACCAAAGGACTTATGCACACATTTCAACATGTATTTAGTTCAGGTTGACCTCCTGAAGCCTAAATGAGCATTAATTTGACTACACAACTCATTCCTATGAAGGTACATTCAAAGTCACAAAACGTGCTCAACTAGGCCTGAAAGTGCATTTAAAGCAATAAAAACTCAAAATGAGTGTCACGCCTAAACCAAAGGTCTTATGCACACATGTCAACATGTATTTAGTTCAGGTTGACATTCTGAAGCCTAAATGAGCATTAATTTGACTACACAACTTATTCCTATGAAGATACATTCAAAGTAAAAAAACGGCTCAACTCGGACTGAAAGTGCATTTAAAGCAATAAAAACTGAAAATGAGTGTCACGCCTAAACCAAAGGACTTATGCACACATTTCAACATGTATTTAGTTCAGGTTGACCTCCTGAAGCCTAAATGAGCATTTATTTGACTACACAACTCATTCCTATGAAGGTACATTCAAAGTCACAAAACGTGCTCAACTAGGCCTGAAAGTGCATTTAAAGCAATAAAAACTGAAAATGAGTGTCACGCCTAAACCAAAGGATTTATGCACACATTTCAACATGTATTTTGTTCAGGTTGACCTCCTGAAGCCTAAATGAGCATTTATTTGACTACACAACTCATTCCTATGAAGGTACATTCAAAGTCACAAAACGTGCTCAACTAGGCCTGAAAGTGCATTTAAAGCAATAAAAACTCAAAATGAGTGTCACGCCTAAACCAAAGGACTTATGCACACATTTCAACATGTATTTAGTTCAGGTTGACCTCCTGAAGCCTAAATCACCATTAATTTGATCACACAACTCATTCCTATGAAGTTACATTCAAACTCAGAAACGTGCTCTACTCGGCCTGAAAATGCATTTAAAGCAATAAAAACTCAAAATGAGTGTCACACCTAAACCAAAGGACTTATGCACACATTTCAACATGTATTTAGTTCAGGTTGACCTCCTGAAGCCTAAATGAGCATTAATTTGACTACACAACTCATTCCTATGAAGGTACATTCAAAGTCACAAAACGTGCTCAACTAGGCCTGAAAGTGCATTTAAAGCAATAAAAACTCAAAATGAGTGTCACATCTAAACCAAAGGATTTATGCACACATTTCAACATGTATTTAGTTCAGGTTGACCTCCTGAAGCCTAAATGAGCATTAATTTGACTACACAACTCATTCCTATGAAGGAACATTCAAAGTAAAAAAACGGGCTCAACTCGGACTGAAAGTGCATTTAAAGCAATAAAAACTGAAAATGAGTGTCACGCCAAAACCAAAGGACTTATGCACACATTTCAACATGTATTTAGTTCAGGTTGACCTCCTGAAGCCTAAATGAGCATTTATTTGACTACACAACTCATTCCTATGAAGGTACATTCAAAGTCACAAAACGTGCTCAACTAGGCCTGAAAGTGCATTTAAAGCAATAAAAACTCAAAATGAGTGTCACACCTAAACCAAAGGATTTATGCACACATTTCAACATGTATTTTGTTCAGGTTGACCTCCTGAAGCCTAAATGAGCATTTATCTGACTACACAACTCATTCCTATGAAGGTACATTCAAAGTCACAAAACGTGCTCAACTAGGCCTGAAAGTGCATTTAAAGCAATAAAAACTGAAAATGAGTGTCACGCCTAAACCAAAGGACTTATGCACACATTTCAACATGTATTTAGTTCAGGTTGACCTCCTGAAGCCTAAATCACCATTAATTTGACTACACAACTTAATCCTATGAAGATACATTCAAAGTAAAAAAACTGGCTCAACTCGGACTGAAAGTGCATTTAAAGCAATAAAAACTGAAAATGAGTGTCACGCCAAAACCAAAGGACTTATGCACACATTTCAACATGTATTTAGTTCAGGTTGAACTCCTGAAGCCTAAATGAGCATTTATTTGACTACACAACTCATTCCTATGAAGGTACATTCAAAGTCACAAAACGTGCTCAACTAGGCCTGAAAGTGCATTTAAAGCAATAAAAACTCAAAATGAGTGTCACACCTAAACCAAAGGATTTATGCACACATTTCAACATGTATTTTGTTCAGGTTGACCTCCTGAAGCCTAAATGAGCATTTATTTGACTACACAACTCATTCCTATGAAGGTACATTCAAAGTCACAAAACGTGCTCAACTAGGCCTGAAAGTGCATTTAAAGCAATAAAAACTGAAAATGAGTGTCACGCCTAAACCAAAGGACTTATGCACACATTTCAACATGTATTTAGTTCAGGTTGACCTCCTGAAGCCTAAATCACCATTAATTTGACTACACAACTTAATCCTATGAAGATACATTCAAAGTAAAAAAACGGGCTCAACTCGGACTGAAAGTGCATTTAAAGCAATAAAAACTGAAAATGAGTGTCACGCCTAAACCAAAGGACTTATGCACACATTTCAACATGTATTTAGTTCAGGTTGACCTCCTGAAGCCTAAATGAGCATTAATTTGACTACACAACTCATTCCTATGAAGGTACATTCAAAGTCACAAAACGTGCTCAACTAGGCCTGAAAGTGCATTTAAAGCAATAAAAACTCAAAATGAGTGTCACGCCTAAACCAAAGGACTTATGCACACATTTCAACATGTATTTAGTTCAGGTTGACATTCTGAAGCCTAAATGAGCATTAATTTGACTACACAACTTTTTCCTATGAAGATACATTCAAAGTAAAAAAACGGCTCAACTCGGACTGAAAGTGCATTTAAAGCAATAAAAACTGAAAATGAGTGTCACGCCTAAACCAAAGGACTTATGCACACATTTCAACATGTATTTAGTTCAGGTTGACATTCTGAAGCCTAAATGAGCATTAATTTGACTACACAACTTTTTCCTATGAAGATACATTCAAAGTAAAAAAACGGCTCAACTCGGACTGAAAGTGCATTTAAAGCAATAAAAACTGAAAATGAGTGTCACGCCTAAACCAAAGGACTTATGCACACATTTCAACATGTATTTAGTTCAGGTTGACGTCCTGAAGCCTAAATGAGCATTAATTTGACTACACAACTTATTCCTATGAAGATACATTCAAAGTAAAAAAACGTGCTCTACTCGGCCTGAAAATGCATTTAAAGCAATAAAAACTCAAAATGAGTGTCGCGCCTAAAGCAAAGGCCTTATGCACACATTTCAACATGTATTTAGTTCAGGTTGACCTCCTGAAGCCTAAATGAGCATTAATTGGACTACACAACTTATTCCTATGAAGGAACATTCAAAGTAAAAAAACGGGCTCAATTCGGACTGAAAGTGCATTTAAAGCAATAAAAACTGAAAATGAGTGTCACGCCTAAACCAAAGGACTTATGCACACATTTCAACATGTATTTAGTTCAGGTTGACCTCCTGAAGCCTAAATCACCATTAATTTGACTACACAACTTATTCCTATGAAGATACATTCAAAGTAAAAAAACGGGCTCAACTCGGACTGAAAGTGCATTTAAAGCAATAAAAACTGAAAATGAGTGTCACGCCTAAACCAAAGGACTTATGCACACATTTCAACATGTATTTAGTTCAGGTTGACGTCCTGAAGCCTAAATGAGCATTAATTTGACTACACAACTTATTCCTATGAAGATACATTCAAAGTAAAAAAACGTGCTCTACTCGGCCTGAAAATGCATTTAAAGCAATAAAAACTCAAAATGAGTGTCGCGCCTAAAGCAAAGGCCTTATGCACACATTTCAACATGTATTTAGTTCAGGTTGACCTCCTGAAGCCTAAATGAGCATTAATTGGACTACACAACTTATTCCTATGAAGGAACATTCAAAGTAAAAAAACGGGCTCAATTCGGACTGAAAGTGCATTTAAAGCAATAAAAACTGAAAATGAGTGTCACGCCTAAACCAAAGGACTTATGCACACATTTCAACATGTATTTAGTTCAGGTTGACCTCCTGAAGCCTAAATCACCATTAATTTGACTACACAACTTATTCCTATGAAGATACATTCAAAGTAAAAAAACGGGCTCAACTCGGACTGAAAGTGCATTTAAAGCAATAAAAACTGAAAATGAGTGTCACGCCTAAACCAAAGGACTTATGCACACATTTCAACATGTATTTAGTTCAGGTTGACGTCCTGAAGCCTAAATGAGCATTAATTTGACTACACAACTTATTCCTATGAAGATACATTCAAAGTAAAAAAACGTGCTCTACTCGGCCTGAAAATGCATTTAAAGCAATAAAAACTCAAAATGAGTGTCACGCCTAAACCAAAGGACTTATACACTCATTTCAACATGTATTTAGTTCAGGTTGACCTCCTGAAGCCTAAATGAGCATTAATTGGACTACACAACTTATTCCTATGAAGGAACATTCAAAGTAAAAAAACGGGCTCAATTCGGACTGAAAGTGCATTTAAAGCAATAAAAACTGAAAATGAGTGTCACGCCTAAACCAAAGGACTTATGCACACATTTCAACATGTATTTAGTTCAGGTTGACCTCCTGAAGCCTAAATCACCATTAATTTGACTACACAACTTATTCCTATGAAGATACATTCAAAGTAAAAAAACGGGCTCAACTCGGACTGAAAGTGCATTTAAAGCATGAAAAACTCAAAATGAGTGTCACGCCTAAACCAAAGGACTTATGCACACATTTAAACATGTATTTAGTTCAGGTTGACGTCCTGAAGCCTAAATGAGCATTAATTTGACTACACAACTTATTCCTATGAAGATACATTCAAAGTAAAAAAACGTGCTCTACTCGGCCCGAAAATGCATTTAAAGCAATAAAAACTCAAAATGAGTGTCACGCCTAAACCAAAGGCCTTATGCACACATTTCAACATGTATTTAGTTCAGGTTGACCTCCTGAAGCCTAAATGAGCATTAATTTGACTACACAACTCATTCCTATGAAGGAACATTCAAAGTAAAAAAACGGGCTCAACTCGGACTGAAAGTGCATTTAAAGCAATAAAAACTGAAAATGAGTGTCACGCCAAAACCAAAGGACTTATGCACACATTTCAACATGTATTTAGTTCAGGTTGACCTCCTGAAGCCTAAATGAGCATTTATTTGACTACACAACTCATTCCTATGAAGGTACATTCAAAGTCACAAAACGTGCTCAACTAGGCCTGAAAGTGCATTTAAAGCAATAAAAACTCAAAATGAGTGTCACACCTAAACCAAAGGATTTATGCACACATTTCAACATGTATTTTGTTCAGGTTGACCTCCTGAAGCCTAAATGAGCATTTATTTGACTACACAACTCATTCCTATGAAGGTACATTCAAAGTCACAAAACGTGCTCAACTAGGCCTGAAAGTGCATTTAAAGCAATAAAAACTGAAAATGAGTGTCACGCCTAAACCAAAGGACTTATGCACACATTTCAACATGTATTTAGTTCAGGTTGACCTCCTGAAGCCTAAATCACCATTAATTTGACTACACAACTTAATCCTATGAAGATACATTCAAAGTAAAAAAACGGGCTCAACTCGGACTGAAAGTGCATTTAAAGCAATAAAAACTGAAAATGAGTGTCACGCCTAAACCAAAGGACTTATGCACACATTTCAACATGTATTTAGTTCAGGTTGACCTCCTGAAGCCTAAATGAGCATTAATTTGACTACACAACTCATTCCTATGAAGGTACATTCAAAGTCACAAAACGTGCTCAACTAGGCCTGAAAGTGCATTTAAAGCAATAAAAACTCAAAATGAGTGTCACGCCTAAACCAAAGGTCTTATGCACACATTTCAACATGTATTTAGTTCAGGTTGACATTCTGAAGCCTAAATGAGCATTAATTTGACTACACAACTTATTCCTATGAAGATACATTCAAAGTAAAAAAACGGCTCAACTCGGACTGAAAGTGCATTTAAAGCAATAAAAACTGAAAATAAGTGTCACGCCTAAACCAAAGGACTTATGCACACATTTCAACATGTATTTAGTTCAGGTTGACCTCCTGAAGCCTAAATGAGCATTTATTTGACTACACAACTCATTCCTATGAAGGTACATTCAAAGTCACAAAACGTGCTCAACTAGGCCTGAAAGTGCATTTAAAGCAATAAAAACTGAAAATGAGTGTCACGCCTAAACCAAAGGATTTATGCACACATTTCAACATGTATTTTGTTCAGGTTGACCTCCTGAAGCCTAAATGAGCATTTATTTGACTACACAACTCATTCCTATGAAGGTACATTCAAAGTCACAAAACGTGCTCAACTAGGCCTGAAAGTGCATTTAAAGCAATAAAAACTCAAAATGAGTGTCACGCCTAAACCAAAGGACTTATGCACACATTTCAACATGTATTTAGTTCAGGTTGACCTCCTGAAGCCTAAATCACCATTAATTTGATCACACAACTCATTCCTATGAAGATACATTCAAACTCAGAAACGTGCTCTACTCGGCCTGAAAATGCATTTAAAGCAATAAAAACTCAAAATGAGTGTCACACCTAAACCAAAGGATTTATGCACACATTTCAACATGTATTTAGTTCAGGTTGACCTCCTGAAGCCTAAATGAGCATTAATTTGACTACACAACTCATTCCTATGAAGGAACATTCAAAGTAAAAAAACGGGCTCAACTCGGACTGAAAGTGCATTTAAAGCAATAAAAACTGAAAATGAGTGTCACGCCAAAACCAAAGGACTTATGCACACATTTCAACATGTATTTAGTTCAGGTTGACCTCCTGAAGCCTAAATGAGCATTTATTTGACTACACAACTCATTCCTATGAAGGTACATTCAAAGTCACAAAACGTGCTCAACTAGGCCTGAAAGTGCATTTAAAGCAATAAAAACTCAAAATGAGTGTCACACCTAAACCAAAGGATTTATGCACACATTTCAACATGTATTTTGTTCAGGTTGACCTCCTGAAGCCTAAATGAGCATTTATCTGACTACACAACTCATTCCTATGAAGGTACATTCAAAGTCACAAAACGTGCTCAACTAGGCCTGAAAGTGCATTTAAAGCAATAAAAACTGAAAATGAGTGTCACGCCTAAACCAAAGGACTTATGCACACATTTCAACATGTATTTAGTTCAGGTTGACCTCCTGAAGCCTAAATCACCATTAATTTGACTACACAACTTAATCCTATGAAGATACATTCAAAGTAAAAAAACGGGCTCAACTCGGACTGAAAGTGCATTTAAAGCAATAAAAACTGAAAATGAGTGTCACGCCAAAACCAAAGGACTTATGCACACATTTCAACATGAATTTAGTTCAGGTTGAACTCCTGAAGCCTAAATGAGCATTTATTTGACTACACAACTCATTCCTATGAAGGTACATTCAAAGTCACAAAACGTGCTCAACTAGGCCTGAAAGTGCATTTAAAGCAATAAAAACTCAAAATGAGTGTCACACCTAAACCAAAGGATTTATGCACACATTTCAACATGTATTTTGTTCAGGTTGACCTCCTGAAGCCTAAATGAGCATTTATTTGACTACACAACTCATTCCTATGAAGGTACATTCAAAGTCACAAAACGTGCTCAACTAGGCCTCAAAGTGCATTTAAAGCAATAAAAACTGAAAATGAGTGTCACGCCTAAACCAAAGGACTTATGCACACATTTCAACATGTATTTAGTTCAGGTTGACCTCCTGAAGCCTAAATCACCATTAAATTGATCACACAACTCATTCCTATGAAGATACATTCAAACTCAGAAACGTGCTCTACTCGGCCTGAAAATGCATTTAAAGCAATAAAAACTCAAAATGAGTGTCACACCTAAACCAAAGGACTTATGCACACATTTCAACATGTATTTAGTTCAGGTTGACCTCCTGAAGCCTAAATGAGCATTAATTTGACTACACAACTCATTCCTATGAAGGTACATTCAAAGTCACAAAACATGCTCAACTAGGCCTGAAAGTGCATTTAAAGCAATAAAAACTCAAAATGAGTGTCACGCCTAAACCAAAGGACTTATGCACACATTTCAACATGTATTTAGTTCAGGTTGACCTCCTGAAGCCTAAATCACCATTAATTTGACTACACAACTTATTCCTATGAAGATACATTCAAAGTAAAAAAACGGGCTCAACTCGGACTGAAAGTGCATTTAAAGCAATAAAATCTGAAAATGAGTGTCACGCCTAAACCAAAGGACTTATGCACACATTTCAACATGTATTTAGTTCAGGTTGACGTCCTGAAGCCTAAATGAGCATTAATTTGACTACACAACTTATTCCTATGAAGATACATTCAAAGTAAAAAAACGTGCTCTACTCGGCCTGAAAATGCATTTAAAGCAATAAAAACTCAAAATGAGTGTCGCGCCTAAAGCAAAGGCCTTATGCACACATTTCAACATGTATTTAGTTCAGGTTGACCTCCTGAAGCCTAAATGAGCATTAATTTGACTACACAACTCATTCCTATGAAGGTACATTAAAAGTCACAAAACGTGCTCAACTAGGCCTGAAAGTGCATTTAAAGCAATAAAAACTCAAAATGAGTGTCACGCCTAAACCAAAGGACTTATGCACACATTTCAACATGTATTTAGTTCAGGTTGACATTCTGAAGCCTAAATGAGCATTAATTTGATCACAGAACTCAAACCAAAGGACGTCTGCACACATTTCAACGTCTAAAGTGTTGTTTCCGATGCCTGCTAGTGTATGTGTGCGTGCGTGTGTGAGAGTGTGTAAGTGTGTGCGTGTGTTTGTGTGTGTTTGTGTGGGTGCGTGCGTGTGTGTGTGTGTTGTGCGCACCCCCCCCCCCAAAAAAAGTACTGTATTCGCATAAAAATGACGAATTACTCAGAGGTTTTAACTTTTGCTTGCACTTGATTTGTTCTGACACCGACGACGTCCACCAATGACAGCCCGAGTGGATCTAGCCCACGTGGTGTGAGAGCAGGGGGAGGTGAAAAGATGCAAAGCCTAGGTGATTGGCTGTGCATCTTTCAGTCTTCCACGTGGGTTAGTCTTTGATCTTCAATCAGTGTCCAAATGTTGTTTACATGCGTAGGGTGTGCGGATGTGTGTGCCTCTCATGAGTTTGTGTGTGTGTTTGCGCGCGCGTGATCGTGTGCCCATACATGTGTGAGTGTTTCTTTGATCTAAATCAGGGGTGTCCAAACTTTTTGCCAAGGGGGCCAGATTTTATATGGTAAAATGTCGGGGGGCCGACCTTGGCTGACATTCTTTACATTGAACAACAATATTGTTCAGCAAATTTTAGTAAGCCAGTCTGTTTCACATTTCCATTTTTATTTTAATTTCAACAATCTTAAGAATTTCTTTTGGTTCATTTGAAACAGGTATATCACATGCAACTGCTTATTCACTTGACTTTTTCTTAAACAGAAGTCTCCTGAGTGCAAATTGATTGATTTGAAACATAAAATGTATCACCATGACTTTTCAATAGTCACAAAACCTTTGACTCGAACAACAGGGAAATGAACAAGCAATACACATATCCACAACTGCAAGGATCATTTGAAATATGACATATCAGTCAATATAAACACGGAGTGATGTCTTGTTAACTCGTGAGTGATGCCCTCTAGTGTCTAAATGCTATTACTCATTTAGTGAACGCTATTACTTATTTAGCCACTAGAGGGAAGCAGTACTCTATGAAACATCACTCACCAGTCTACGAGACCTAAGTCAATGCAACACGTGTTCCATTGCGCCCAACCTGCGGGCCAGACGGCACTGATTTTATGACGGGGGCCGAGGGCCGGATGAAATTCGACCGCGGGCCGGATTTGGCCCGCGGGCCGGACTTTGGACATGCCTGATCTAAATCATCGTTGGCGTGTTGTTTACGATACGTGCTCGTCTGTGCGTACGTTTGTGTGAGTGTGTGTGCGTGCGTTTGTGTGTGTGCTTGCTGCGTGCTGGCGCGCTCGGAAGCGTGTGTGTCACAGAGAAAGAGAGGGAGCGGGATCGCTGGCCTCTATGTACTCTATGTGAAACACACAGGACATTTGTAATTTCGTCCCTTTCACATTTTTTGGCTTTTTTAAAAATAAAACTTATTTCATCAATGGTTCATAATGAGTGTCACGCCTAGACCAAATGACTTATGCACACATTTCAACATTTATTTAGTTCAGGTTGACCTCCTGAAGCCTAAATGAGCATTAATTTGACTACACAACTCATTCCTATGAAGGAACATTCAAAGTAAAAAAACGGGCTCAACTCGGACTGAAAGTGCATTTAAAGCAATAAAAACTGAAAATGAGTGTCACGCCTAAACCAAAGGACTTATGCACACATTTCAACATGTATGTAGTTCAGGTTGACCTCCTGAAGCCTAAATGAGCATTAATTTGACTACACAACTCATTCCTATGAAGGTACATTCAAAGTCACAAAACGTGCTCAACTAGGCCTGAAAGTGCATTTAAAGCAATAAAAACTCAAAATGAGTGTCACGCCTAAACCAAAGGACTTATGCACACATTTCAACATGTATTTAGTTCAGGTTGACCTCCTGAAGCCTAAATGAGCATTAATTTGACTACACAACTCATTCCTATGAAGGAACATTCAAAGTAAAAAAACGGGCTCAACTCGGACTGAAAGTGCATTTAAAGCAATAAAAACTCAAAATGAGTGTCACGCCTAAAACAAAGGACTTATGCACACATTTCAACATGTATTTAGTTCAGGTTGACCTCCTGAAGCCTAAATAAGCATTAGTTTGACTACACAACTCATTCCTATGAAGGAACATTCAAAGTAAAAAAACGGGCTCAACTCGGACTGAAAGTACATTTAAAGCAAAAATACTGAAAATGAGTGTCACGCCTAAACCAAAGGACTTATGCACACATTTCAACATGTATTTAGTTCAGGTTGACCTCCTGAAGCCTAAATGAGCATTAATTTGACTACACAACTCATTCCTATGAAGGTACATTCAAAGTCACAAAACGTGCTCAACTAGGCCTGAAAGTGCATTTAAAGCAATAAAAACTCAAAATGAGTGTCACGCCTAAACCAAAGGACTTATGCACACATTTCAACATGTATTTAGTTCAGGTTGACATTCTGAAGCCTAAATGAGCATTAATTTGACTACACAACTTATTCCTATGAAGATACATTCAAAGTAAAAAAACGGCTCAACTCGGACTGAAAGTGCATTTAAAGCAATAAAAACTGAAAATGAGTGTCACGCCTAAACCAAAGGACTTATGCACACATTTCAACATGTATTTAGTTCAGGTTGACCTCCTGAAGCCTAAATCACCATTAATTTGACTACACAACTTATTCCTATGAAGATACATTCAAAGTAAAAAAACGGGCTCAACTCGGACTGAAAGTGCATTTAAAGCAATAAAAACTGAAAATGAGTATCACGCCTAAACCAAAGTTCTTATGCACACATTTCAACATGTATTTAGTTCAGGTTGACGTCCTGAAGCCTAAATGAGCATTAATTTGACTACACAACTTATTCCTATGAAGATACATTCAAAGTAAAAAAACGGCTCAACTCGGACTGAAAGTGCATTTAAAGCAATAAAAACTGAAAATGAGTGTCACGCCTAAACCAAAGGACTTATGCACACATTTCAACATGTATTTAGTTCAGGTTGACCTCCTGAAGCCTAAATCACCATTAATTTGACTACACAACTTATTCCTATGAAGATACATTCAAAGTAAAAAAACGGGCTCTACTCGGCCTGAAAATGCATTTAAAGCAATAAAAACTCAAAATGAGTGTCGCGCCTAAAGCAAAGGCCTTATACACAC
Source organism: Hippocampus zosterae (assembly GCF_025434085.1). NCBI lineage: Eukaryota > Metazoa > Chordata > Actinopteri > Syngnathiformes > Syngnathidae > Hippocampus > Hippocampus zosterae. The sequence goes on along the minus strand of NC_067461.1, from coordinate 23,916,126 downwards.
ATTTCAACATGTATTTAGTTCAGGTTGACCTCCTGAAGCCTAAATGAGCATTAATTGGACTACACAACTTATTCCTATGAAGGAACATTCAAAGTAAAAAAACGGGCTCAATTCGGACTGAAAGTGCATTTAAAGCAATAAAAACTGAAAATGAGTGTCACGCCTAAACCAAAGGACTTATGCACACATTTCAACATGTATTTAGTTCAGGTTGACCTCCTGAAGCCTAAATCACCATTAATTTGACTACACAACTTATTCCTATGAAGATACATTCAAAGTAAAAAAACGGGCTCAACTCGGACTGAAAGTGCATTTAAAGCAATAAAAACTGAAAATGAGTGTCACGCCTAAACCAAAGGACTTATGCACACATTTCAACATGTATTTAGTTCAGGTTGACGTCCTGAAGCCTAAATGAGCAATAATTTGACTACACAACTTATTCCTATGAAGATACATTCAAAGTAAAAAAACGGGCTCAACTCGGACTGAAAGTGCATTTAAAGCAATAAAAACTGAAAATGAGTGTCACGCCAAAACCAAAGGACTTATGCACACATTTCAACATGTATTTAGTTCAGGTTGAACTCCTGAAGCCTAAATGAGCATTTATTTGACTACACAACTCATTCCTATGAAGGTACATTCAAAGTCACAAAACGTGCTCAACTAGGCCTGAAAGTGCATTTAAAGCAATAAAAACTCAAAATGAGTGTCACACCTAAACCAAAGGATTTATGCACACATTTCAACATGTATTTTGTTCAGGTTGACCTCCTGAAGCCTAAATGAGCATTTATTTGACTACACAACTCATTCCTATGAAGGTACATTCAAAGTCACAAAACGTGCTCAACTAGGCCTCAAAGTGCATTTAAAGCAATAAAAACTGAAAATGAGTGTCACGCCTAAACCAAAGGACTTATGCACACATTTCAACATGTATTTAGTTCAGGTTGACCTCCTGAAGCCTAAATCACCATTAAATTGATCACACAACTCATTCCTATGAAGATACATTCAAACTCAGAAACGTGCTCTACTCGGCCTGAAAATGCATTTAAAGCAATAAAAACTCAAAATGAGTGTCACACCTAAACCAAAGGACTTATGCACACATTTCAACATGTATTTAGTTCAGGTTGACCTCCTGAAGCCTAAATGAGCATTAATTTGACTACACAACTCATTCCTATGAAGGTACATTCAAAGTCACAAAACATGCTCAACTAGGCCTGAAAGTGCATTTAAAGCAATAAAAACTCAAAATGAGTGTCACGCCTAAACCAAAGGACTTATGCACACATTTCAACATGTATTTAGTTCAGGTTGACCTCCTGAAGCCTAAATCACCATTAATTTGACTACACAACTTATTCCTATGAAGATACATTCAAAGTAAAAAAACGGGCTCAACTCGGACTGAAAGTGCATTTAAAGCAATAAAATCTGAAAATGAGTGTCACGCCTAAACCAAAGGACTTATGCACACATTTCAACATGTATTTAGTTCAGGTTGACGTCCTGAAGCCTAAATGAGCATTAATTTGACTACACAACTTATTCCTATGAAGATACATTCAAAGTAAAAAAACGTGCTCTACTCGGCCTGAAAATGCATTTAAAGCAATAAAAACTCAAAATGAGTGTCGCGCCTAAAGCAAAGGCCTTATGCACACATTTCAACATGTATTTAGTTCAGGTTGACCTCCTGAAGCCTAAATGAGCATTAATTTGACTACACAACTCATTCCTATGAAGGTACATTAAAAGTCACAAAACGTGCTCAACTAGGCCTGAAAGTGCATTTAAAGCAATAAAAACTCAAAATGAGTGTCACGCCTAAACCAAAGGACTTATGCACACATTTCAACATGTATTTAGTTCAGGTTGACATTCTGAAGCCTAAATGAGCATTAATTTGATCACAGAACTCAAACCAAAGGACGTCTGCACACATTTCAACGTCTAAAGTGTTGTTTCCGATGCCTGCTAGTGTATGTGTGCGTGCGTGTGTGAGAGTGTGTAAGTGTGTGCGTGTGTTTGTGTGTGTTTGTGTGGGTGCGTGCGTGTGTGTGTGTGTTGTGCGCACCCCCCCCCCCAAAAAAAGTACTGTATTCGCATAAAAATGACGAATTACTCAGAGGTTTTAACTTTTGCTTGCACTTGATTTGTTCTGACACCGACGACGTCCACCAATGACAGCCCGAGTGGATCTAGCCCACGTGGTGTGAGAGCAGGGGGAGGTGAAAAGATGCAAAGCCTAGGTGATTGGCTGTGCATCTTTCAGTCTTCCACGTGGGTTAGTCTTTGATCTTCAATCAGTGTCCAAATGTTGTTTACATGCGTAGGGTGTGCGGATGTGTGTGCCTCTCATGAGTTTGTGTGTGTGTTTGCGCGCGCGTGATCGTGTGCCCATACATGTGTGAGTGTTTCTTTGATCTAAATCATCGTTGGCGTGTTGTTTACGATACGTGCTCGTCTGTGCGTACGTTTGTGTGAGTGTGTGTGCGTGCGTTTGTGTGTGTGCTTGCTGCGTGCTGGCGCGCTCGGAAGCGTGTGTGTCACAGAGAAAGAGAGGGAGCGGGATCGCTGGCCTCTATGTACTCTATGTGAAACACACAGGACATTTGTAATTTCGTCCCTTTCACATTTTTTGGCTTTTTTAAAAATAAAACTTATTTCATCAATGGTTCATAATGAGTGTCACGCCTAGACCAAATGACTTATGCACACATTTCAACATTTATTTAGTTCAGGTTGACCTCCTGAAGCCTAAATGAGCATTAATTTGACTACACAACTCATTCCTATGAAGGAACATTCAAAGTAAAAAAACGGGCTCAACTCGGACTGAAAGTGCATTTAAAGCAATAAAAACTGAAAATGAGTGTCACGCCTAAACCAAAGGACTTATGCACACATTTCAACATGTATGTAGTTCAGGTTGACCTCCTGAAGCCTAAATGAGCATTAATTTGACTACACAACTCATTCCTATGAAGGTACATTCAAAGTCACAAAACGTGCTCAACTAGGCCTGAAAGTGCATTTAAAGCAATAAAAACTCAAAATGAGTGTCACGCCTAAACCAAAGGACTTATGCACACATTTCAACATGTATTTAGTTCAGGTTGACCTCCTGAAGCCTAAATGAGCATTAATTTGACTACACAACTCATTCCTATGAAGGAACATTCAAAGTAAAAAAACGGGCTCAACTCGGACTGAAAGTGCATTTAAAGCAATAAAAACTCAAAATGAGTGTCACGCCTAAAACAAAGGACTTATGCACACATTTCAACATGTATTTAGTTCAGGTTGACCTCCTGAAGCCTAAATAAGCATTAGTTTGACTACACAACTCATTCCTATGAAGGAACATTCAAAGTAAAAAAACGGGCTCAACTCGGACTGAAAGTACATTTAAAGCAAAAATACTGAAAATGAGTGTCACGCCTAAACCAAAGGACTTATGCACACATTTCAACATGTATTTAGTTCAGGTTGACCTCCTGAAGCCTAAATGAGCATTAATTTGACTACACAACTCATTCCTATGAAGGTACATTCAAAGTCACAAAACGTGCTCAACTAGGCCTGAAAGTGCATTTAAAGCAATAAAAACTCAAAATGAGTGTCACGCCTAAACCAAAGGACTTATGCACACATTTCAACATGTATTTAGTTCAGGTTGACCTCCTGAAGCCTAAATCACCATTAATTTGACTACACAACTTATTCCTATGAAGATACATTCAAAGTAAAAAAACGTGCTCTACTCGGCCTGAAAATGCATTTAAAGCAATAAAAACTGAAAATGAGTGTCACGCCTAAACCAAAGGACTTATGCACACATTTCAACATGTATTTAGTTCAGGTTGACGTCCTGAAGCCTAAATGAGCATTAATTTGACTACACAACTTATTCCTATGAAGATACATTCAAAGTAAAAAAACGTGCTCTACTCGGCCTGAAAATGCATTTAAAGCAATAAAAACTCAAAATGAGTGTCACGCCTAAACCAAAGGCCTTATGCACACATTTCAACATGTATTTAGTTCAGGTTGACCTCCTGAAGCCTAAATGAGCATTAATTTGACTACACAACTCATTCCTATGAAGGAACATTCAAAGTAAAAAAACGGGCTCAACTCGGACTGAAAGTGCATTTAAAGCAATAAAAACTGAAAATGAGTGTCACGCCAAAACCAAAGGACTTATGCACACATTTCAACATGTATTTAGTTCAGGTTGACCTCCTGAAGCCTAAATGAGCATTTATTTGACTACACAACTCATTCCTATGAAGGTACATTCAAAGTCACAAAACGTGCTCAACTAGGCCTGAAAGTGCATCTAAAGCAATAAAAACTCAAAATGAGTGTCACACCCAAACCAAAGGATTTATGCACACATTTCAACATGTATTTTGTTCAGGTTGACCTCCTGAAGCCTAAATGAGCATTTATCTGACTACACAACTCATTCCTATGAAGGTACATTCAAAGTCACAAAACGTGCTCAACTAGGCCTGAAAGTGCATTTAAAGCAATAAAAACTGAAAATGAGTGTCACGCCTAAACCAAAGGACTTATGCACACATTTCAACATGTATTTAGTTCAGGTTGACCTCCTGAAGCCTAAATCACCATTAATTTGACTACACAACTTAATCCTATGAAGATACATTCAAAGTAAAAAAACGGGCTCAACTCGGACTGAAAGTGCATTTAAAGCAATAAAAACTGAAAATGAGTGTCACGCCAAAACCAAAGGACTTATGCACACATTTCAACATGTGTTTAGTTCAGGTTGAACTCCTGAAGCCTAAATGAGCATTTATTTGACTACACAACTCATTCCTATGAAGGTACATTCAAAGTCACAAAACGTGCTCAACTAGGCCTGAAAGTGCATTTAAAGCAATAAAAACTCAAAATGAGTGTCACACCTAAACCAAAGGATTTATGCACACATTTCAACATGTATTTTGTTCAGGTTGACCTCCTGAAGCCTAAATGAGCATTTATTTGACTACACAACTCATTCCTATGAAGGTACATTCAAAGTCACAAAACGTGCTCAACTAGGCCTGAAAGTGCATTTAAAGCAATAAAAACTGAAAATGAGTGTCACGCCTAAACCAAAGGACTTATGCACACATTTCAACATGTATTTAGTTCAGGTTGACCTCCTGAAGCCTAAATCACCATTAATTTGACTACACAACTTAATCCTATGAAGATACATTCAAAGTAAAAAAACGGGCTCAACTCGGACTGAAAGTGCATTTAAAGCAATAAAAACTGAAAATGAGTGTCACGCCTAAACCAAAGGACTTATGCACACATTTCAACATGTATTTAGTTCAGGTTGACCTCCTGAAGCCTAAATGAGCATTAATTTGACTACACAACTCATTCCTATGAAGGTACATTCAAAGTCACAAAACGTGCTCAACTAGGCCTGAAAGTGCATTTAAAGCAATAAAAACTCAAAATGAGTGTCACGCCTAAACCAAAGGACTTATGCACACATTTCAACATGTATTTAGTTCAGGTTGACATTCTGAAGCCTAAATGAGCATTAATTTGACTACACAACTTATTCCTATGAAGATACATTCAAAGTAAAAAAACGGCTCAACTCGGACTGAAAGTGCATTTAAAGCAATAAAAACTGAAAATGAGTGTCACGCCTAAACCAAAGGACTTATGCACACATTTCAACATGTATTTAGTTCAGGTTGACCTCCTGAAGCCTAAATCACCATTAATTTGACTACACAACTTATTCCTATGAAGATACATTCAAAGTAAAAAAACGGGCTCAACTCGGACTGAAAGTGCATTTAAAGCAATAAAAACTGAAAATGAGTGTCACGCCTAAACCAAAGGACTTATGCACACATTTCAACATGTATTTAGTTCAGGTTGACGTCCTGAAGCCTAAATGAGCATTAATTTGACTACACAACTTATTCCTATGAAGATACATTCAAAGTAAAAAAACGTGCTCTACTCGGCCTGAAAATGCATTTAAAGCAATAAAAACTCAAAATGAGTGTCGCGCCTAAAGCAAAGGCCTTATACACACATTTCAACATGTATTTAGTTCAGGTTGACCTCCTGAAGCCTAAATGAGCATTAATTGGACTACACAACTTATTCCTATGAAGGAACATTCAAAGTAAAAAAACGGGCTCAATTCGGACTGAAAGTGCATTTAAAGCAATAAAAACTGAAAATGAGTGTCACGCCTAAACCAAAGGACTTATGCACACATTTCAACATGTATTTAGTTCAGGTTGACCTCCTGAAGCCTAAATCACCATTAATTTGACTACACAACTTATTCCTATGAAGATACATTCAAAGTAAAAAAACGGGCTCAACTCGGACTGAAAGTGCATTTAAAGCAATAAAAACTGAAAATGAGTGTCACGCCTAAACCAAAGGACTTATGCACACATTTCAACATGTATTTAGTTCAGGTTGACGTCCTGAAGCCTAAATGAGCATTAATTTGACTACACAACTTATTCCTATGAAGATACATTCAAAGTAAAAAAACGTGCTCTACTCGGCCTGAAAATGCATTTAAAGCAATAAAAACTCAAAATGAGTGTCACGCCTAAACCAAAGGACTTATACACACATTTCAACATGTATTTAGTTCAGGTTGACCTCCTGAAGCCTAAATGAGCATTAATTGGACTACACAACTTATTCCTATGAAGGAACATTCAAAGTAAAAAAACGGGCTCAATTCGGACTGAAAGTGCATTTAAAGCAATAAAAACTGAAAATGAGTGTCACGCCTAAACCAAAGGACTTATGCACACATTTCAACATGTATTTAGTTCAGGTTGACCTCCTGAAGCCTAAATCACCATTAATTTGACTACACAACTTATTCCTATGAAGATACATTCAAAGTAAAAAAACGGGCTCAACTCGGACTGAAAGTGCATTTAAAGCAATAAAAACTCAAAATGAGTGTCACGCCTAAACCAAAGGACTTATGCACACATTTAAACATGTATTTAGTTCAGGTTGACGTCCTGAAGCCTAAATGAGCATTAATTTGACTACACAACTTATTCCTATGAAGATACATTCAAAGTAAAAAAACGTGCTCTACTCGGCCTGAAAATGCATTTAAAGCAATAAAAACTCAAAATGAGTGTCACGCCTAAACCAAAGGCCTTATGCACACATTTCAACATGTATTTAGTTCAGGTTGACCTCCTGAAGCCTAAATGAGCATTAATTTGACTACACAACTCATTCCTATGAAGGAACATTCAAAGTAAAAAAACGGGCTCAACTCGGACTGAAAGTGCATTTAAAGCAATAAAAACTGAAAATGAGTGTCACGCCAAAACCAAAGGACTTATGCACACATTTCAACATGTATTTAGTTCAGGTTGACCTCCTGAAGCCTAAATGAGCATTTATTTGACTACACAACTTATTCCTATGAAGATACATTCAAAGTAAAAAAAACGGGCTCAACTCGGACTGAAAGTGCATTTAAAGCAATAAAAACTGAAAATGAGTGTCACGCCTAAACCAAAGGACTTATGCACACATTTCAACATGTATTTAGTTCAGGTTGACGTCCTGAAGCCTAAATGAGCATTAATTTGACTACACAACTTATTCCTATGAAGATACATTCAAAGTAAAAAAACGTGCTCTACTCGGCCTGAAAATGCATTTAAAGCAATAAAAACTGAAAATGAGTGTCACGCCTAAACCAAAGGACTTATGCACACATTTCAACATGTATTTAGTTCAGGTTGACCTCCTGAAGCCTAAATCACCATTAATTTGACTACACAACTTAATCCTATGAAGATACATTCAAAGTAAAAAAACGGGCTCAACTCGGACTGAAAATGCATTTAAAGCAATAAAAACTGAAAATGAGTGTCACGCCTAAACCAAAGGACTTATGCACACATTTCAACATGTATTTAGTTCAGGTTGACCTCCTGAAGCCTAAATGAGCATTAATTTGACTACACAACTCATTCCTATGAAGGAACATTCAAAGTAAAAAAACGGGCTCAACTCGGACTGAAAGTGCATTTAAAGCAATAAAAACTCAAAATGAGTGTCACGCCTAAAACAAAGGACTTATGCACACATTTCAACATGTATTTAGTTCAGGTTGACCTCCTGAATCCTAAATAAGCATTAGTTTGACTACACAACTCATTCCTATGAAGGAACATTCAAAGTAAAAAAACGGGCTCAACTCGGACTGAAAGTACATTTAAAGCAAAAATACTGAAAATGAGTGTCACGCCTAAACCAAAGGACTTATGCACACATTTCAACATGTATTTAGTTCAGGTTGACCTCCTGAAGCCTAAATGAGCATTAATTTGACTACACAACTCATTCCTATGAAGGTACATTCAAAGTCACAAAACGTGCTCAACTAGGCCTGAAAGTGCATTTAAAGCAATAAAAACTCAAAATGAGTGTCACGCCTAAACCAAAGGACTTATGCACACATTTCAACATGTATTTAGTTCAGGTTGACCTCCTGAAGCCTAAATCACCATTAATTTGACTACACAACTTATTCCTATGAAGATACATTCAAAGTAAAAAAACGTGCTCTACTCGGCCTGAAAATGCATTTAAAGCAATAAAAACTGAAAATGAGTGTCACGCCTAAACCAAAGGACTTATGCACACATTTCAACATGTATTTAGTTCAGGTTGACGTCCTGAAGCCTAAATGAGCATTAATTTGACTACACAACTTATTCCTATGAAGATACATTCAAAGTAAAAAAACGTGCTCTACTCGGCCTGAAAATGCATTTAAAGCAATAAAAACTCAAAATGAGTGTCACGCCTAAACCAAAGGCCTTATGCACACATTTCAACATGTATTTAGTTCAGGTTGACCTCCTGAAGCCTAAATGAGCATTAATTTGACTACACAACTCATTCCTATGAAGGAACATTCAAAGTAAAAAAACGGGCTCAACTCGGACTGAAAGTGCATTTAAAGCAATAAAAACTGAAAATGAGTGTCACGCCAAAACCAAAGGACTTATGCACACATTTCAACATGTATTTAGTTCAGGTTGACCTCCTGAAGCCTAAATGAGCATTTATTTGACTACACAACTCATTCCTATGAAGGTACATTCAAAGTCACAAAACGTGCTCAACTAGGCCTGAAAGTGCATCTAAAGCAATAAAAACTCAAAATGAGTGTCACACCTAAACCAAAGGATTTATGCACACATTTCAACATGTATTTTGTTCAGGTTGACCTCCTGAAGCCTAAATGAGCATTTATCTGACTACACAACTCATTCCTATGAAGGTACATTCAAAGTCACAAAACGTGCTCAACTAGGCCTGAAAGTGCATTTAAAGCAATAAAAACTGAAAATGAGTGTCACGCCTAAACCAAAGGACTTATGCACACATTTCAACATGTATTTAGTTCAGGTTGACCTCCTGAAGCCTAAATCACCATTAATTTGACTACACAACTTAATCCTATGAAGATACATTCAAAGTAAAAAAACGGGCTCAACTCGGACTGAAAGTGCATTTAAAGCAATAAAAACTGAAAATGAGTGTCACGCCTAAACCAAAGGACTTATGCACACATTTCAACATGTATTTAGTTCAGGTTGACCTCCTGAAGCCTAAATGAGCATTAATTTGACTACACAACTCATTCCTATGAAGGTACATTCAAAGTCACAAAACGTGCTCAACTAGGCCTGAAAGTGCATTTAAAGCAATAAAAACTCAAAATGAGTGTCACGCCTAAACCAAAGGACTTATGCACACATTTCAACATGTATTTAGTTCAGGTTGACATTCTGAAGCCTAAATGAGCATTAATTTGACTACACAACTTATTCCTATGAAGATACATTCAAAGTAAAAAAACGGCTCAACTCGGACTGAAAGTGCATTTAAAGCAATAAAAACTGAAAATGAGTGTCACGCCTAAACCAAAGGACTTATGCACACATTTCAACATGTATTTAGTTCAGGTTGACCTCCTGAAGCCTAAATCACCATTAATTTGACTACACAACTTATTCCTATGAAGATACATTCAAAGTAAAAAAACGGGCTCAACTCGGACTGAAAGTGCATTTAAAGCAATAAAAACTGAAAATGAGTGTCACGCCTAAACCAAAGGACTTATGCACACATTTCAACATGTATTTAGTTCAGGTTGACGTCCTGAAGCCTAAATGAGCATTAATTTGACTACACAACTTATCCTATGAAGATACATTCAAAGTAAAAAAACGTGCTCTACTCGGCCTGAAAATGCATTTAAAGCAATAAAAACTCAAAATGAGTGTCGCGCCTAAAGCAAAGGCCTTATACACACATTTCAACATGTATTTAGTTCAGGTTGACCTCCTGAAGCCTAAATGAGCATTAATTGGACTACACAACTTATTCCTATGAAGGAACATTCAAAGTAAAAAAACGGGCTCAATTCGGACTGAAAGTGCATTTAAAGCAATAAAAACTGAAAATGAGTGTCACGCCTAAACCAAAGGACTTATGCACACATTTCAACATGTATTTAGTTCAGGTTGACCTCCTGAAGCCTAAATCACCATTAATTTGACTACACAACTTATTCCTATGAAGATACATTCAAAGTAAAAAAACGGGCTCAACTCGGACTGAAAGTGCATTTAAAGCAATAAAAACTGAAAATGAGTGTCACGCCTAAACCAAAGGACTTATGCACACATTTCAACATGTATTTAGTTCAGGTTGACATCCTGAAGCCTAAATGAGCATTAATTTGACTACACAACTTATTCCTATGAAGATACATTCAAAGTAAAAAAACGTGCTCTACTCGGCCTGAAAATGCATTTAAAGCAATAAAAACTCAAAATGAGTGTCACGCCTAAACCAAAGGACTTATACACACATTTCAACATGTATTTAGTTCAGGTTGACCTCCTGAAGCCTAAATGAGCATTAATTGGACTACACAACTTATTCCTATGAAGGAACATTCAAAGTAAAAAAACGGGCTCAATTCGGACTGAAAGTGCATTTAAAGCAATAAAAACTGAAAATGAGTGTCACGCCTAAACCAAAGGACTTATGCACACATTTCAACATGTATTTCGTTCAGGTTGACCTCCTGAAGCCTAAATCACCATTAATTTGACTACACAACTTATTCCTATGAAGATACATTCAAAGTAAAAAAACGGGCTCAACTCGGACTGAAAGTGCATTTAAAGCAATAAAAACTGAAAATGAGTGTCACGCCAAAACCAAAGGACTTATGCACACATTTCAACATGTATTTAGTTCAGGTTGACCTCCTGAAGCCTAAATGAGCATTTATTTGACTACACAACTTATTCCTATGAAGATACATTCAAAGTAAAAAAACGGGCTCAACTCGGACTGAAAGTGCATTTAAAGCAATAAAAACTGAAAATGAGTGTCACGCCTAAACCAAAGGACTTATGCACACATTTCAACATGTATTTAGTTCAGGTTGACGTCCTGAAGCCTAAATGAGCATTAATTTGACTACACAACTTATTCCTATGAAGATACATTCAAAGTAAAAAAACGTGCTCTACTCGGCCTGAAAATGCATTTAAAGCAATAAAAACTGAAAATGAGTGTCACGCCTAAACCAAAGGACTTATGCACACATTTCAACATGTATTTAGTTCAGGTTGACCTCCTGAAGCCTAAATCACCATTAATTTGACTACACAACTTAATCCTATGAAGATACATTCAAAGTAAAAAAACGGGCTCAACTCGGACTGAAAGTGCATTTAAAGCAATAAAAACTGAAAATGAGTGTCACGCCTAAACCAAAGGACTTATGCACACATTTCAACATGTATTTAGTTCAGGTTGACCTCCTGAAGCCTAAATGAGCATTAATTTGACTACACAACTCATTCCTATGAAGGTACATTCAAAGTCACAAAACGTGCTCAACTAGGCCTGAAAGTGCATTTAAAGCAATAAAAACTCAAAATGAGTGTCACGCCTAAACCAAAGGTCTTATGCACACATTTCAACATGTATTTAGTTCAGGTTGACATTCTGAAGCCTAAATGAGCATTAATTTGACTACACAACTTATTCCTATGAAGATACATTCAAAGTAAAAAAACGGCTCAACTCGGACTGAAAGTGCATTTAAAGCAATAAAAACTGAAAATGAGTGTCACGCCTAAACCAAAGGACTTATGCACACATTTCAACATGTATTTAGTTCAGGTTGACCTCCTGAAGCCTAAATGAGCATTTATTTGACTACACAACTCATTCCTATGAAGGTACATTCAAAGTCACAAAACGTGCTCAACTAGGCCTGAAAGTGCATTTAAAGCAATAAAAACTGAAAATGAGTGTCACGCCTAAACCAAAGGATTTATGCACACATTTCAACATGTATTTTGTTCAGGTTGACCTCCTGAAGCCTAAATGAGCATTTATTTGACTACACAACTCATTCCTATGAAGGTACATTCAAAGTCACAAAACGTGCTCAACTAGGCCTGAAAGTGCATTTAAAGCAATAAAAACTCAAAATGAGTGTCACGCCTAAACCAAAGGACTTATGCACACATTTCAACATGTATTTAGTTCAGGTTGACCTCCTGAAGCCTAAATCACCATTAATTTGATCACACAACTCATTCCTATGAAGATACATTCAAACTCAGAAACGTGCTCTACTCGGCCTGAAAATGCATTTAAAGCAATAAAAACTCAAAATGAGTGTCACACCTAAACCAAAGGACTTATGCACACATTTCAACATGTATTTAGTTCAGGTTGACCTCCTGAAGCCTAAATGAGCATTAATTTGACTACACAACTCATTCCTATGAAGGTACATTCAAAGTCACAAAACGTGCTCAACTAGGCCTGAAAGTGCATTTAAAGCAATAAAAACTCAAAATGAGTGTCACGCCTAAACCAAAGGACTTATGCACACATTTCAACATGTATTTAGTTCAGGTTGACCTCCTGAAGCCTAAATCACCATTAATTTGACTACACAACTTATTCCTATGAAGATACATTCAAAGTAAAAAAACGGGCTCAACTCGGACTGAAAGTGCATTTAAAGCAATAAAATCTGAAAATGAGTGTCACGCCTAAACCAAAGGACTTATGCACACATTTCAACATGTATTTAGTTCAGGTTGACGTCCTGAAGCCTAAATGAGCATTAATTTGACTACACAACTTATTCCTATGAAGATACATTCAAAGTAAAAAAACGTGCTCTACTCGGCCTGAAAATGCATTTAAAGCAATAAAAACTCAAAATGAGTGTCGCGCCTAAAGCAAAGGCCTTATGCACACATTTCAACATGTATTTAGTTCAGGTTGACCTCCTGAAGCCTAAATGAGCATTAATTTGACTACACAACTTATTCCTATGAAGGAACATTCAAAGTAAAAAAACGGGCTCAACTCGGACTGAAAGTGCATTTAAAGCAATAAAAACTGAAAATGTGTGTCACGCCTAAACCAAAGGACTTATGCACACATTTCAACATGTATTTAGTTCAGGTTGACCTCCTGAAGCCTAAATGAGCATTAATTTGACTACACAACTCATTCCTATGAAGGTACATTCAAAGTCACAAAACGTGCTCAACTAGGCCTGAAAGTGCATTTAAAGCAATAAAAACTCAAAATGTGTGTCACGCCTAAACCAAAGGATTTATGCACACATTTCAACATGTATTTAGTTCAGGTTGACATTCTGAAGCCTAAATGAGCATTAATTTGATCACACAACTCATTCCTATGAAGATACATTCAAACTCAGAAACGTGCTCTACTCGGCCTGAAAATGCATTTAAAGCAATAAAAACTCAAATTGAGTGTCACGCCTAAACCAAAGGACTTATACACACATTTCAACATGTATTTAGTTCAGGTTGACCTCCTGAAGCCTAAATGAGCATTAATTTGACTACACAACTTATTCCTATGAAGGAACATTCAAAGTAAAAAAACGGGCTCAATTCGGACTGAAAGTGCATTTAAAGCAATAAAAACTGAAAATGAGTGTCACGCCTAAACCAAAGGACTTATGCACACATTTCAACATGTATTTAGTTCAGGTTGACCTCCTGAAGCCTAAATCACCATTAATTTGACTACACAACTTATTCCTATGAAGATACATTCAAAGTAAAAAAACGGGCTCAACTCGGACTGAAAGTGCATTTAAAGCAATAAAAACTCAAAATGAGTGTCACGCCTAAACCAAAGGACTTATGCACACATTTAAACATGTATTTAGTTCAGGTTGACGTCCTGAAGCCTAAATGAGCATTAATTTGACTACACAACTTATTCCTATGAAGATACATTCAAAGTAAAAAAACGTGCTCTACTCGGCCTGAAAATGCATTTAAAGCAATAAAAACTCAAAATGAGTGTCACGCCTAAACCAAAGGCCTTATGCACACATTTCAACATGTATTTAGTTCAGGTTGACCTCCTGAAGCCTAAATGAGCATTAATTTGACTACACAACTCATTCCTATGAAGGAACATTCAAAGTAAAAAAACGGGCTCAACTCGGACTGAAAGTGCATTTAAAGCAATAAAAACTGAAAATGAGTGTCACGCCAAAACCAAAGGACTTATGCACACATTTCAACATGTATTTAGTTCAGGTTGACCTCCTGAAGCCTAAATGAGCATTTATTTGACTACACAACTTATTCCTATGAAGATACATTCAAAGTAAAAAAAACGGGCTCAACTCGGACTGAAAGTGCATTTAAAGCAATAAAAACTGAAAATGAGTGTCACGCCTAAACCAAAGGACTTATGCACACATTTCAACATGTATTTAGTTCAGGTTGACGTCCTGAAGCCTAAATGAGCATTAATTTGACTACACAACTTATTCCTATGAAGATACATTCAAAGTAAAAAAACGTGCTCTACTCGGCCTGAAAATGCATTTAAAGCAATAAAAACTGAAAATGAGTGTCACGCCTAAACCAAAGGACTTATGCACACATTTCAACATGTATTTAGTTCAGGTTGACCTCCTGAAGCCTAAATCACCATTAATTTGACTACACAACTTAATCCTATGAAGATACATTCAAAGTAAAAAAACGGGCTCAACTCGGACTGAAAATGCATTTAAAGCAATAAAAACTGAAAATGAGTGTCACGCCTAAACCAAAGGACTTATGCACACATTTCAACATGTATTTAGTTCAGGTTGACCTCCTGAAGCCTAAATGAGCATTAATTTGACTACACAACTCATTCCTATGAAGGAACATTCAAAGTAAAAAAACGGGCTCAACTCGGACTGAAAGTGCATTTAAAGCAATAAAAACTCAAAATGAGTGTCACGCCTAAAACAAAGGACTTATGCACACATTTCAACATGTATTTAGTTCAGGTTGACCTCCTGAATCCTAAATAAGCATTAGTTTGACTACACAACTCATTCCTATGAAGGAACATTCAAAGTAAAAAAACGGGCTCAACTCGGACTGAAAGTACATTTAAAGCAAAAATACTGAAAATGAGTGTCACGCCTAAACCAAAGGACTTATGCACACATTTCAACATGTATTTAGTTCAGGTTGACCTCCTGAAGCCTAAATGAGCATTAATTTGACTACACAACTCATTCCTATGAAGGTACATTCAAAGTCACAAAACGTGCTCAACTAGGCCTGAAAGTGCATTTAAAGCAATAAAAACTCAAAATGAGTGTCACGCCTAAACCAAAGGACTTATGCACACATTTCAACATGTATTTAGTTCAGGTTGACCTCCTGAAGCCTAAATCACCATTAATTTGACTACACAACTTATTCCTATGAAGATACATTCAAAGTAAAAAAACGTGCTCTACTCGGCCTGAAAATGCATTTAAAGCAATAAAAACTGAAAATGAGTGTCACGCCTAAACCAAAGGACTTATGCACACATTTCAACATGTATTTAGTTCAGGTTGACGTCCTGAAGCCTAAATGAGCATTAATTTGACTACACAACTTATTCCTATGAAGATACATTCAAAGTAAAAAAACGTGCTCTACTCGGCCTGAAAATGCATTTAAAGCAATAAAAACTCAAAATGAGTGTCACGCCTAAACCAAAGGCCTTATGCACACATTTCAACATGTATTTAGTTCAGGTTGACCTCCTGAAGCCTAAATGAGCATTAATTTGACTACACAACTCATTCCTATGAAGGAACATTCAAAGTAAAAAAACGGGCTCAACTCGGACTGAAAGTGCATTTAAAGCAATAAAAACTGAAAATGAGTGTCACGCCAAAACCAAAGGACTTATGCACACATTTCAACATGTATTTAGTTCAGGTTGACCTCCTGAAGCCTAAATGAGCATTTATTTGACTACACAACTCATTCCTATGAAGGTACATTCAAAGTCACAAAACGTGCTCAACTAGGCCTGAAAGTGCATCTAAAGCAATAAAAACTCAAAATGAGTGTCACACCTAAACCAAAGGATTTATGCACACATTTCAACATGTATTTTGTTCAGGTTGACCTCCTGAAGCCTAAATGAGCATTTATCTGACTACACAACTCATTCCTATGAAGGTACATTCAAAGTCACAAAACGTGCTCAACTAGGCCTGAAAGTGCATTTAAAGCAATAAAAACTGAAAATGAGTGTCACGCCTAAACCAAAGGACTTATGCACACATTTCAACATGTATTTAGTTCAGGTTGACCTCCTGAAGCCTAAATCACCATTAATTTGACTACACAACTTAATCCTATGAAGATACATTCAAAGTAAAAAAACGGGCTCAACTCGGACTGAAAGTGCATTTAAAGCAATAAAAACTGAAAATGAGTGTCACGCCTAAACCAAAGGACTTATGCACACATTTCAACATGTATTTAGTTCAGGTTGACCTCCTGAAGCCTAAATGAGCATTAATTTGACTACACAACTCATTCCTATGAAGGTACATTCAAAGTCACAAAACGTGCTCAACTAGGCCTGAAAGTGCATTTAAAGCAATAAAAACTCAAAATGAGTGTCACGCCTAAACCAAAGGACTTATGCACACATTTCAACATGTATTTAGTTCAGGTTGACATTCTGAAGCCTAAATGAGCATTAATTTGACTACACAACTTATTCCTATGAAGATACATTCAAAGTAAAAAAACGGCTCAACTCGGACTGAAAGTGCATTTAAAGCAATAAAAACTGAAAATGAGTGTCACGCCTAAACCAAAGGACTTATGCACACATTTCAACATGTATTTAGTTCAGGTTGACCTCCTGAAGCCTAAATCACCATTAATTTGACTACACAACTTATTCCTATGAAGATACATTCAAAGTAAAAAAACGGGCTCAACTCGGACTGAAAGTGCATTTAAAGCAATAAAAACTGAAAATGAGTGTCACGCCTAAACCAAAGGACTTATGCACACATTTCAACATGTATTTAGTTCAGGTTGACGTCCTGAAGCCTAAATGAGCATTAATTTGACTACACAACTTATCCTATGAAGATACATTCAAAGTAAAAAAACGTGCTCTACTCGGCCTGAAAATGCATTTAAAGCAATAAAAACTCAAAATGAGTGTCGCGCCTAAAGCAAAGGCCTTATACACACATTTCAACATGTATTTAGTTCAGGTTGACCTCCTGAAGCCTAAATGAGCATTAATTGGACTACACAACTTATTCCTATGAAGGAACATTCAAAGTAAAAAAACGGGCTCAATTCGGACTGAAAGTGCATTTAAAGCAATAAAAACTGAAAATGAGTGTCACGCCTAAACCAAAGGACTTATGCACACATTTCAACATGTATTTAGTTCAGGTTGACCTCCTGAAGCCTAAATCACCATTAATTTGACTACACAACTTATTCCTATGAAGATACATTCAAAGTAAAAAAACGGGCTCAACTCGGACTGAAAGTGCATTTAAAGCAATAAAAACTGAAAATGAGTGTCACGCCTAAACCAAAGGACTTATGCACACATTTCAACATGTATTTAGTTCAGGTTGACATCCTGAAGCCTAAATGAGCATTAATTTGACTACACAACTTATTCCTATGAAGATACATTCAAAGTAAAAAAACGTGCTCTACTCGGCCTGAAAATGCATTTAAAGCAATAAAAACTCAAAATGAGTGTCACGCCTAAACCAAAGGACTTATACACACATTTCAACATGTATTTAGTTCAGGTTGACCTCCTGAAGCCTAAATGAGCATTAATTGGACTACACAACTTATTCCTATGAAGGAACATTCAAAGTAAAAAAACGGGCTCAATTCGGACTGAAAGTGCATTTAAAGCAATAAAAACTGAAAATGAGTGTCACGCCTAAACCAAAGGACTTATGCACACATTTCAACATGTATTTAGTTCAGGTTGACCTCCTGAAGCCTAAATCACCATTAATTTGACTACACAACTTATTCCTATGAAGATACATTCAAAGTAAAAAAACGGGCTCAACTCGGACTGAAAGTGCATTTAAAGCAATAAAAACTGAAAATGAGTGTCACGCCAAAACCAAAGGACTTATGCACACATTTCAACATGTATTTAGTTCAGGTTGACCTCCTGAAGCCTAAATGAGCATTTATTTGACTACACAACTTATTCCTATGAAGATACATTCAAAGTAAAAAAACGGGCTCAACTCGGACTGAAAGTGCATTTAAAGCAATAAAAACTGAAAATGAGTGTCACGCCTAAACCAAAGGACTTATGCACACATTTCAACATGTATTTAGTTCAGGTTGACGTCCTGAAGCCTAAATGAGCATTAATTTGACTACACAACTTATTCCTATGAAGATACATTCAAAGTAAAAAAACGTGCTCTACTCGGCCTGAAAATGCATTTAAAGCAATAAAAACTGAAAATGAGTGTCACGCCTAAACCAAAGGACTTATGCACACATTTCAACATGTATTTAGTTCAGGTTGACCTCCTGAAGCCTAAATCACCATTAATTTGACTACACAACTTAATCCTATGAAGATACATTCAAAGTAAAAAAACGGGCTCAACTCGGACTGAAAGTGCATTTAAAGCAATAAAAACTGAAAATGAGTGTCACGCCTAAACCAAAGGACTTATGCACACATTTCAACATGTATTTAGTTCAGGTTGACCTCCTGAAGCCTAAATGAGCATTAATTTGACTACACAACTCATTCCTATGAAGGTACATTCAAAGTCACAAAACGTGCTCAACTAGGCCTGAAAGTGCATTTAAAGCAATAAAAACTCAAAATGAGTGTCACGCCTAAACCAAAGGTCTTATGCACACATTTCAACATGTATTTAGTTCAGGTTGACATTCTGAAGCCTAAATGAGCATTAATTTGACTACACAACTTATTCCTATGAAGATACATTCAAAGTAAAAAAACGGCTCAACTCGGACTGAAAGTGCATTTAAAGCAATAAAAACTGAAAATGAGTGTCACGCCTAAACCAAAGGACTTATGCACACATTTCAACATGTATTTAGTTCAGGTTGACCTCCTGAAGCCTAAATGAGCATTTATTTGACTACACAACTCATTCCTATGAAGGTACATTCAAAGTCACAAAACGTGCTCAACTAGGCCTGAAAGTGCATTTAAAGCAATAAAAACTGAAAATGAGTGTCACGCCTAAACCAAAGGATTTATGCACACATTTCAACATGTATTTTGTTCAGGTTGACCTCCTGAAGCCTAAATGAGCATTTATTTGACTACACAACTCATTCCTATGAAGGTACATTCAAAGTCACAAAACGTGCTCAACTAGGCCTGAAAGTGCATTTAAAGCAATAAAAACTCAAAATGAGTGTCACGCCTAAACCAAAGGACTTATGCACACATTTCAACATGTATTTAGTTCAGGTTGACCTCCTGAAGCCTAAATCACCATTAATTTGATCACACAACTCATTCCTATGAAGATACATTCAAACTCAGAAACGTGCTCTACTCGGCCTGAAAATGCATTTAAAGCAATAAAAACTCAAAATGAGTGTCACACCTAAACCAAAGGACTTATGCACACATTTCAACATGTATTTAGTTCAGGTTGACCTCCTGAAGCCTAAATGAGCATTAATTTGACTACACAACTCATTCCTATGAAGGTACATTCAAAGTCACAAAACGTGCTCAACTAGGCCTGAAAGTGCATTTAAAGCAATAAAAACTCAAAATGAGTGTCACGCCTAAACCAAAGGACTTATGCACACATTTCAACATGTATTTAGTTCAGGTTGACCTCCTGAAGCCTAAATCACCATTAATTTGACTACACAACTTATTCCTATGAAGATACATTCAAAGTAAAAAAACGGGCTCAACTCGGACTGAAAGTGCATTTAAAGCAATAAAATCTGAAAATGAGTGTCACGCCTAAACCAAAGGACTTATGCACACATTTCAACATGTATTTAGTTCAGGTTGACGTCCTGAAGCCTAAATGAGCATTAATTTGACTACACAACTTATTCCTATGAAGATACATTCAAAGTAAAAAAACGTGCTCTACTCGGCCTGAAAATGCATTTAAAGCAATAAAAACTCAAAATGAGTGTCGCGCCTAAAGCAAAGGCCTTATGCACACATTTCAACATGTATTTAGTTCAGGTTGACCTCCTGAAGCCTAAATGAGCATTAATTTGACTACACAACTTATTCCTATGAAGGAACATTCAAAGTAAAAAAACGGGCTCAACTCGGACTGAAAGTGCATTTAAAGCAATAAAAACTGAAAATGTGTGTCACGCCTAAACCAAAGGACTTATGCACACATTTCAACATGTATTTAGTTCAGGTTGACCTCCTGAAGCCTAAATGAGCATTAATTTGACTACACAACTCATTCCTATGAAGGTACATTCAAAGTCACAAAACGTGCTCAACTAGGCCTGAAAGTGCATTTAAAGCAATAAAAACTCAAAATGTGTGTCACGCCTAAACCAAAGGATTTATGCACACATTTCAACATGTATTTAGTTCAGGTTGACATTCTGAAGCCTAAATGAGCATTAATTTGATCACACAACTCATTCCTATGAAGATACATTCAAACTCAGAAACGTGCTCTACTCGGCCTGAAAATGCATTTAAAGCAATAAAAACTCAAATTGAGTGTCACGCCTAAACCAAAGGACTTATACACACATTTCAACATGTATTTAGTTCAGGTTGACCTCCTGAAGCCTAAATGAGCATTAATTTGACTACACAACTTATTCCTATGAAGGAACATTCAAAGTAAAAAAACGGGCTCAATTCGGCCTGAAAGTGCATTTAAAGCAATAAAAACTCAAAATGAGTGTCACGCCTAAACCAAAGGACTTATGCACACATTTCAACATGTATTTAGTTCAGGTTGACCTCCTGAAGCCTAAATCACCATTAATTTGATCACACAACTCATTCCTATGAAGATACATTCAAACTCAGAAACGTGCTCTACTCGGCCTGAAAATGCATTTAAAGCAATAAAAACTCAAAATGAGTGTCACACCTAAACCAAAGGACTTATGCACACATTTCAACATGTATTTAGTTCAGGTTGACCTCCTGAAGCCTAAATGAGCATTAATTTGACTACACAACTCATTCCTATGAAGGTACATTCAAAGTCACAAAACGTGCTCAACTAGGCCTGAAAGTGCATTTAAAGCAATAAAAACTCAAAATGAGTGTCACGCCTAAACCAAAGGACTTATGCACACATTTCAACATGTATTTAGTTCAGGTTGACCTCCTGAAGCCTAAATCACCATTAATTTGACTACACAACTTATTCCTATGAAGATACATTCAAAGTAAAAAAACGGGCTCAACTCGGACTGAAAGTGCATTTAAAGCAATAAAATCTGAAAATGAGTGTCACGCCTAAACCAAAGGACTTATGCACACATTTCAACATGTATTTAGTTCAGGTTGACGTCCTGAAGCCTAAATGAGCATTAATTTGACTACACAACTTATTCCTATGAAGATACATTCAAAGTAAAAAAACGTGCTCTACTCGGCCTGAAAATGCATTTAAAGCAATAAAAACTCAAAATGAGTGTCGCGCCTAAAGCAAAGGCCTTATGCACACATTTCAACATGTATTTAGTTCAGGTTGACCTCCTGAAGCCTAAATGAGCATTAATTTGACTACACAACTTATTCCTATGAAGGAACATTCAAAGTAAAAAAACGGGCTCAACTCGGACTGAAAGTGCATTTAAAGCAATAAAAACTGAAAATGTGTGTCACGCCTAAACCAAAGGACTTATGCACACATTTCAACATGTATTTAGTTCAGGTTGACCTCCTGAAGCCTAAATGAGCATTAATTTGACTACACAACTCATTCCTATGAAGGTACATTCAAAGTCACAAAACGTGCTCAACTAGGCCTGAAAGTGCATTTAAAGCAATAAAAACTCAAAATGTGTGTCACGCCTAAACCAAAGGATTTATGCACACATTTCAACATGTATTTAGTTCAGGTTGACATTCTGAAGCCTAAATGAGCATTAATTTGATCACACAACTCATTCCTATGAAGATACATTCAAACTCAGAAACGTGCTCTACTCGGCCTGAAAATGCATTTAAAGCAATAAAAACTCAAATTGAGTGTCACGCCTAAACCAAAGGACTTATACACACATTTCAACATGTATTTAGTTCAGGTTGACCTCCTGAAGCCTAAATGAGCATTAATTTGACTACACAACTTATTCCTATGAAGGAACATTCAAAGTAAAAAAACGGGCTCAATTCGGACTGAAAGTGCATTTAAAGCAATAAAAACTGAAAATGAGTGTCACGCCTAAACCAAAGGACTTATGCACACATTTCAACATGTATTTAGTTCAGGTTGACCTCCTGAAGCCTAAATGAGCCTTAATTTGACTACACAACTCATTCCTATGAAGGTACATTCAAAGTCACAAAACGTGCTCAACTAGGCCTGAAAGTGCATTTAAAGCAATAAAAACTCAAAATGAGTGTCACGCCTAAACCAAAGGACTTATGCACACATTTCAACATGTATTTAGTTCAGGTTGACATTCTGAAGCCTAAATGAGCATTAATTTGACTACACAACTTATTCCTATGAAGATACATTCAAAGGAAAAAAACGGCTCAACTCGGACTGAAAGTGCATTTAAAGCAATAAAAACTGAAAATGAGTGTCACGCCTAAACCAAAGGACTTATGCACACATTTCAACATGTATTTAGTTCAGGTTGACCTCCTGAAGCCTAAATGAGCATTAATTTGACTACACAACTCATTCCTATGAAGGTACATTCAAAGTCACAAAACGTGCTCAACTAGGCCTGAAAGTGCATTTAAAGCAATAAAAACTCAAAATGAGTGTCACGCCTAAACCAAAGGTCTTATGCACACATTTCAACATGTATTTAGTTCAGGTTGACATTCTGAAGCCTAAATGAGCATTAATTTGACTACACAACTTATTCCTATGAAGATACATTCAAAGTAAAAAAACGGCTCAACTCGGACTGAAAGTGCATTTAAAGCAATAAAAACTGAAAATGAGTGTCACGCCTAAACCAAAGGACTTATGCACACATTTCAACATGTATTTAGTTCAGGTTGACCTCCTGAAGCCTAAATGAGCATTTATTTGACTACACAACTCATTCCTATGAAGGTACATTCAAAGTCACAAAACGTGCTCAACTAGGCCTGAAAGTGCATTTAAAGCAATAAAAACTCAAAATGAGTGTCACGCCTAAACCAAAGGACTTATGCACACATTTCAACATGTATTTAGTTCAGGTTGACCTCCTGAAGCCTAAATCACCATTAATTTGATCACACAACTCATTCCTATGAAGATACATTCAAACTCAGAAACGTGCTCTACTCGGCCTGAAAATGCATTTAAAGCAATAAAAACTCAAAATGAGTGTCACACCTAAACCAAAGGACTTATGCACACATTTCAACATGTATTTAGTTCAGGTTGACCTCCTGAAGCCTAAATGAGCATTAATTTGACTACACAACTCATTCCTATGAAGAAACCAAAGGACTTATGCACACATTTCAACATGTATTTAGTTCAGGTTGACCTCCTGAAGCCTAAATGAGCATTAATTTGACTACACAACTTATTCCTATGAAGATACATTCAAAGTAAAAAAACGGGCTCAACTCGGACTGAAAGTGCATTTAAAGCAATAAAAAATGAAAATGAGTGTCACGCCTAAACCAAAGGACTTATGCACACATTTCAACATGTATTTAGTTCAGGTTGACCTCCTGAAGCCTAAATGAGCATTAATTTGACTACACAACTCATTCCTATGAAGGTACATTCAAAGTCACAAAACGTGCTCAACTAGGCCTGAAAGTGCATTTAAAGCAATAAAAACTCAAAATGAGTGTCACGCCTAAACCAAAGGACTTATGCACACATTTCAACATGTATTTAGTTCAGGTTGACCTCCTGAAGCCTAAATGAGCATTAATTTGACTACACAACTTATTCCTATGAAGATACATTCAAAGTAAAAAAACGGGCTCAACTCGGACTGAAAGTGCATTTAAAGCAATAAAAACTGAAAATGAGTGTCACGCCTAAACCAAAGGACTTATGCACACATTTCAACATGTATTTAGTTCAGGTTGACCTCCTGAAGCCTAAATGAGCATTAATTTGACTACACAACTCATTCCTATGAAGGTACATTCAAAGTCACAAAACGTGCTAAACTAGGCCTGAAAGTGCATTTAAAGCAATAAAAACTCAAAATGAGTGTCACGCCTAAACCAAAGGACTTATGCACACATTTCAACATGTATTTAGTTCAGGTTGACCTCCTGAAGCCTAAATGAGCATTAATTTGACTACACAACTTATTCCTATGAAGATACATTCAAAGTAAAAAAACGTGCTCTACTCGGCCTGAAAATGCATTTAAAGCAATAAAAACTCAAAATGAGTGTCACGCCTAAACTAAAGGCCTTATGCACACATTTCAACATGTATTTAGTTCAGGTTGACGTCCTGAAGCCTAAATGAGCATTAATTTGACTACACAACTTATTCCTATGAAGATACATTCAAAGTAAAAAAACGGGCTCAACTCGGACTGAAAGTGCATTTAAAGCAATAAAAACTGAAAATGAGTGTCACGCCTAAACCAAAGGACTTATGCACACATTTCAACATGTATTTAGTTCAGGTTGACCTCCTGAAGCCTAAATGAGCATTAATTTGACTACACAACTTATTCCTATGAAGATACATTCAAAGTAAAAAAACGGGCTCAACTCGGACTGAAAGTGCATTTAAAGCAATAAAAACTGAAAATGAGTGTCACGCCTAAACCAAAGGACTTATGCACACATTTCAACATGTATTTAGTTCAGGTTGACATTCTGAAGCCTAAATGAGCATTAATTTGACTACACAACTTATTCCTATGAAGATACATTCAAAGTAAAAAAACGGGCTCAACTCGGACTGAAAGTGCATTTAAAGCAATAAAAACTGAAAATGAGTGTCACGCCTAAACCAAAGGACTTATGCACACATTTCAACATGTATTTAGTTCAGGTTGACCTCCTGAAGCCTAAATGAGCATTAATTTGACTACACAACTCATTCCTATGAAGGAACATTCAAAGTAAAAAAACGGGCTCAACTCGGACTGAAAGTACATTTAAAGCAATAAAAACTGAAAATGAGTGTCACGCCTAAACCAAAGGACTTATGCACACATTTCAACATGTATTTAGTTCTGGTTGACCTCCTGAAGCCTAAATGAGCATTAATTTGACTACACAACTCATTCCTATGAAGGTACATTCAAAGTCACATAACGTGCTCAACTAGGCCTGAAAGTGCATTTAAAGCAATAAAAACTCAAAATGAGTGTCACGCCTAAACCAAAGGACTTATGCACACATTTCAACATGTATTTAGTTCAGGTTGACCTCCTGAAGCCTAAATGAGCATTAATTTGACTACACAACTTATTCCTATGAAGATACATTCAAAGTAAAAAAACGGGCTCAACTCGGACTGAAAGTGCATTTAAAGCAATAAAAACTGAAAATGAGTGTCACGCCTAAACCAAAGGACTTATGCACACATTTCAACATGTATTTAGTTCAGGTTGACCTCCTGAAGCCTAAATGAGCATTAATTTGACTACACAACTAATTCCTATGAAGGTACATTCAAAGTCACAAAACGTGCTCAACTAGGCCTGAAAGTGCATTTAAAGCAATAAAAACTCAAAATGAGTGTCACGCCTAAACCAAAGGACTTATGCACACATTTCAACATGTATTTAGTTCAGGTTGACCTCCTGAAGCCTAAATGAGCATTAATTTGACTACACAACTTATTCCTATGAAGATACATTCAAAGTAAAAAAACGTGCTCTACTCGGCCTGAAAATGCATTTAAAGCAATAAAAACTCAAAATGAGTGTCACGCCTAAACTAAAGGCCTTATGCACACATTTCAACATGTATTTAGTTCAGGTTGACGTCCTGAAGCCTAAATGAGCATTAATTTGACTACACAACTTATTCCTATGAAGATACATTCAAAGTAAAAAAACGGGCTCAACTCGGACTGAAAGTGCATTTAAAGCAATAAAAACTGAAAATGAGTGTCACGCCTAAACCAAAGGACTTATGCACACATTTCAACATGTATTTAGTTCAGGTTGACATTCTGAAGCCTAAATGAGCATTAATTTGACTACACAACTTATTCCTATGAAGATACATTCAAAGTAAAAAAACGGGCTCAACTCGGACTGAAAGTGCATTTAAAGCAATAAAAACTGAAAATGAGTGTCACGCCTAAACCAAAGGACTTATGCACACATTTCAACATGTATTTAGTTCAGGTTGACCTCCTGAAGCCTAAATGAGCATTAATTTGACTACACAACTCATTCCTATGAAGGAACATTCAAAGTAAAAAAACGGGCTCAACTCGGACTGAAAGTACATTTAAAGCAATAAAAACTGAAAATGAGTGTCACGCCTAAACCAAATGACTTATGCACACATTTCAACATGTATTTAGTTCTGGTTGACCTCCTGAAGCCTAAATCACCATTAATTTGACTACACAACTTATTCCTATGAAGATACATTCAAAGTCACATAACGTGCTCAACTAGGCCTGAAAGTGCATTTAAAGCAATAAAAACTCAAAATGAGTGTCACGCCTAAACCAAAGGACTTATGCACACATTTCAACATGTATTTAGTTCAGGTTGACCTCCTGAAGCCTAAATGAGCATTAATTTGACTACACAACTTATTCCTATGAAGATACATTCAAAGTAAAAAAACGGGCTCAACTCGGACTGAAAGTGCATTTAAAGCAATAAAAACTGAAAATGAGTGTCACGCCTAAACCAAAGGACTTATGCACACATTTCAACATGTATTTAGTTCAGGTTGACCTCCTGAAGCCTAAATGAGCATTAATTTGACTACACAACTCATTCCTATGAAGGTACATTCAAAGTCACAAAACGTGCTCAACTAGGCCTGAAAGTGCATTTAAAGCAATAAAAACTCAAAATGAGTGTCACGCCTAAACCAAAGGACTTATGCACACATTTCAACATGTATTTAGTTCAGGTTGACCTCCTGAAGCCTAAATGAGCATTAATTTGACTACACAACTTATTCCTATGAAGATACATTCAAAGTAAAAAAACGGGCTCAACTCGGACTGAAAGTGCATTTAAAGCAATAAAAACTGAAAATGAGTGTCACGCCTAAACCAAAG
Source organism: Hippocampus zosterae (assembly GCF_025434085.1). Lineage (NCBI taxonomy): Eukaryota > Metazoa > Chordata > Actinopteri > Syngnathiformes > Syngnathidae > Hippocampus > Hippocampus zosterae. Next base: position 23,888,255 of record NC_067461.1, on the reverse strand, counting down.
GACTTATGCACACATTTCAACATGTATTTAGTTCAGGTTGACCTCCTGAAGCCTAAATGAGCATTAATTTGACTACACAACTCATTCCTATGAAGGAACATTCAAAGTAAAAAAACGGGCTCAACTCGGACTGAAAGTACATTTAAAGCAATAAAAACTGAAAATGAGTGTCACGCCTAAACCAAAGGACTTATGCACACATTTCAACATGTATTTAGTTCTGGTTGACCTCCTGAAGCCTAAATGAGCATTAATTTGACTACACAACTCATTCCTATGAAGGTACATTCAAAGTCACATAACGTGCTCAACTAGGCCTGAAAGTGCATTTAAAGCAATAAAAACTCAAAATGAGTGTCACGCCTAAACCAAAGGACTTATGCACACATTTCAACATGTATTTAGTTCAGGTTGACCTCCTGAAGCCTAAATGAGCATTAATTTGACTACACAACTTATTCCTATGAAGATACATTCAAAGTAAAAAAACGGGCTCAACTCGGACTGAAAGTGCATTTAAAGCAATAAAAACTGAAAATGAGTGTCACGCCTAAACCAAAGGACTTATGCACACATTTCAACATGTATTTAGTTCAGGTTGACCTCCTGAAGCCTAAATGAGCATTAATTTGACTACACAACTCATTCCTATGAAGGTACATTCAAAGTCACAAAACGTGCTCAACTAGGCCTGAAAGTGCATTTAAAGCAATAAAAACTCAAAATGAGTGTCACGCCTAAACCAAAGGACTTATGCACACATTTCAACATGTATTTAGTTCAGGTTGACCTCCTGAAGCCTAAATGAGCATTAATTTGACTACACAACTTATTCCTATGAAGATACATTCAAAGTAAAAAAACGTGCTCTACTCGGCCTGAAAATGCATTTAAAGCAATAAAAACTCAAAATGAGTGTCACGCCTAACCTAAAGGCCTTATGCACACATTTCAACATGTATTTAGTTCAGGTTGACGTCCTGAGGCCTAAATGAGCATTAATTTGACTACACAACTTATTCCTATGAAGATACATTCAAAGTAAAAAAACGGGCTCAACTCGGACTGAAAGTGCATTTAAAGCAATAAAAACTGAAAATGAGTGTCACGCCTAAACCAAAGGACTTATGCACACATTTCAACATGTATTTAGTTCAGGTTGACCTCCTGAAGCCTAAATGAGCATTAATTTGACTACACAACTTATTCCTATGAAGATACATTCAAAGTAAAAAAACGGGCTCAACTCGGACTGAAAGTGCATTTAAAGCAATAAAAACTGAAAATGAGTGTCACGCCTAAACCAAAGGACTTATGCACACATTTCAACATGTATTTAGTTCAGGTTGACATTCTGAAGCCTAAATGAGCATTAATTTGACTACACAACTTATTCCTATGAAGATACATTCAAAGTAAAAAAACGGGCTCAACTCGGACTGAAAGTGCATTTAAAGCAATAAAAACTGAAAATGAGTGTCACGCCTAAACCAAAGGACTTATGCACACATTTCAACATGTATTTAGTTCAGGTTGACCTCCTGAAGCCTAAATGAGCATTAATTTGACTACACAACTTATTCCTATGAAGATACATTCAAAGTAAAAAAACGGGCTCAACTCGGACTGAAAGTGCATTTAAAGCAATAAAAACTGAAAATGAGTGTCACGCCTAAACCAAAGGACTTATGCACACATTTCAACATGTATTTAGTTCAGGTTGACCTCCTGAAGCCTAAATGAGCATTAATTTGACTACACAACTTATTCCTATGAAGATACATTCAAAGTAAAAAAACGGGCTCAACTCGGACTGAAAGTGCATTTAAAGCAATAAAAACTGAAAATGAGTGTCACGCCTAAACCAAAGGACTTATGCACACATTTCAACATGTATTTAGTTCAGGTTGACCTCCTGAAGCCTAAATGAGCATTAATTTGACTACACAACTCATTCCTATGAAGGTACATTCAAAGTCACAAAACGTGCTCAATTAGGCCTGAAAGTGCATTTAAAGCAATTAAAAACTCAAAATGAGTGTCACGCCTAAACCAAAGGACTTATGCACACATTTCAACATGTATTTAGTTCAGGTTGACCTCCTGAAGCCTAAATGAGCATTAATTTGACTACACAACTTATTCCTATGAAGATACATTCAAAGTAAAAAAACGTGCTCTACTCGGCCTGAAAATGCATTTAAAGCAATAAAAACTCAAAATGAGTGTCACGCCTAAACTAAAGGCCTTATGCACACATTTCAACATGTATTTAGTTCAGGTTGACCTCCTGAAGCCTAAATGAGCATTAATTTGACTACACAACTCATTCCTATGAAGGAACATTCAAAGTAAAAAAACGGGCTCAACTCGGACTGAAAGTGCATTTAAAGCAATAAAAACTGAAAATGAGTGTCACGCCTAAACCAAAGGACTTATGCACACATTTCAACATGTATTTAGTTCAGGTTGACATTCTGAAGCTTAAATGAGCATTAATTTGACTACACAACTTATTCCTATGAAGATACATTCAAAGTAAAAAAACGGGCACAACTCGGACTGAAAGTGCATTTAAAGCAATAAAAACTGAAAATGAGTGTCACGCCTAAACCAAAGGACTTATGCACACATTTCAACATGTATTTAGTTCAGGTTGACGTCCTGAAGCCTAAATGAGCATTAATTTGACTACACAACTCATTCCTATGAAGGTACATTCAAAGTCACAAAACGTGCTCAACTAGGCCTGAAAGTGCATTTAAAGCAATAAAAACTCAAAATGAGTGTCACGCCTAAACCAAAGGACTTATGCACACATTTCAACATGTATTTAGTTCAGGTTGACCTCCTGAAGCCTAAATCACCATTAATTTGACTACACAACTTATTCCTATGAAGATACATTCAAAGTAAAAAAACGTGCTCTACTCGGCCTGAAAATGCATTTAAAGCAATAAAAACTCAAAATGAGTGTCACGCCTAAACCAAAGGCCTTATGCACACATTTCAACATGTATTTAGTTCAGGTTGACCTCCTGAAGCCTAAATGAGCATTAATTTGACTACACAACTCATTCCTATGAAGGAACATTCAAAGTAATAAAACGGGCTCAACTCGGACTGAAAGTGCATTTAAAGCAATAAAAACTGAAAATGAGTGTCACGCCTAAACCAAAGGACTTATGCACACATTTCAACATGTATTTAGTTCAGGTTGACATTCTGAAGCTTAAATGAGCATTAATTTGACTACACAACTTATTCCTATGAAGATACATTCAAAGTAAAAAAACGGGCACAACTCGGACTGAAAGTGCATTTAAAGCAATAAAAACTGAAAATGAGTGTCACGCCTAAACCAAAGGACTTATGCACACATTTCAACATGTATTTAGTTCAGGTTGACGTCCTGAAGCCTAAATGAGCATTAATTTGACTAAACAACTTATTCCTATGAAGATACATTCAAAGTAAAAAAACGTGCTCTACTCGGACTGAAAGTGCATTTAAAGCAATAAAAACTGAAAATGAGTGTCACGCCTAAACCAAAGGACTTATGCACACATTTCAACATGTATTTAGTTCAGGTTGACCTCCTGAAGCCTAAATGAGCATTAATTTGACTACACAACTTATTCCTATGAAGATACATTCAAAGTAAAAAAACGTGCTCTACTCGGCCTGAAAGTGCATTTAAAGCAATAAAAACTGAAAATGAGTGTCACGCCTAAACCAAAGGCCTTATGCACACATTTCAACATGTATTTAGTTCAGGTTGACCTCCTGAAGCCTAAATGAGCATTAATTTGACTACACAACTCATTCCTATGAAGGAACATTCAAAGTAAAAAAACGGGCTCAACTCGGACTGAAAGTGCATTTAAAGCAATAAAAACTGAAAATGAGTGTCACGCCTAAACCAAAGGACTTATGCACACATTTCAACATGTATTTAGTTCAGGTTGACATTCTGAAGCTTAAATGAGCATTAATTTGACTACACAACTTATTCCTATGAAGATACATTCAAAGTAAAAAAACGGGCACAACTCGGACTGAAAGTGCATTTAAAGCAATAAAAACTGAAAATGAGTGTCACGCCTAAACCAAAGGACTTATGCACACATTTCAACATGTATTTAGTTCAGGTTGACGTCCTGAAGCCTAAATGAGCATTAATTTGACTACACAACTTATTCCTATGAAGATACATTCAAAGTAAAAAAACGTGCTCTACTCGGACTGAAAGTGCATTTAAAGCAATAGAAACTGAAAATGAGTGTCACGCCTAAACCAAAGGACTTATGCACACATTTCAACATGTATTTAGTTCAGGTTGACCTCCCAAAGCCTAAATGAGCATTAATTTGACTACACAACTCATTCCTATGAAGGTACATTCAAAGTCACAAAACGTGCTCAACTAGGCCTGAAAGTGCATTTAAAGCAATAAAAACTCAAAATGAGTGTCACGCCTAAACCAAAGGACTTATGCACACATTTCAACATGTATTTAGTTCAGGTTGACGTCCTGAAGCCTAAATGAGCATTAATTTGACTACACAACTCATTCCTATGAAGGTACATTCAAAGTCACAAAACGTGCTCAACTAGGCCTGAAAGTGCATTTAAAGCAATAAAAACTCAAAATGAGTGTCACGCCTAAACCAAAGGACTTATGCACACATTTCAACATGTATTCAGTTCAGGTTGACCTCCTGAAGCCTAAATCACCATTAATTTGACTACACAACTTATTCCTATGAAGATACATTCAAAGTAAAAAACGGGCTCAACTCGGACTGAAAGTGCATTTAAAGCAATAAAAACTGAAAATGAGTGTCACGCCTAAACCAAAGGACTTATGCACACATTTCAACATGTATTTAGTTCAGGTTGACCTCCTGAAGCCTAAATGAGCATTAATTTGACTACACAACTCATTCCTATGAAGGTACATTCAAAGTCACAAAACGTGCTCAACTCGGACTGAAAGTGCATTTAAAGCAATAAAAACTCAAAATGAGTGTCACGCCTAAACCAAAGGCCTTATGCACACATTTCAACATGTATTTAGTTCAGGTTGACCTCCTGAAGCCTAAATGAGCATTAATTTGACTACACAACTTATTCCTATGAAGATACATTCAAAGTAAAAAAACGTGCTCTACTCGGCCTGAAAATGCATTTAAAGCAATAAAAACTCAAAATGAGTGTCACGCCTAAACTAAAGGCCTTATGCACACATTTCAACATGTATTTAGTTCAGGTTGACGTCCTGAAGCCTAAATGAGCATTAATTTGACTACACAACTAATTCCTATGAAGGTACATTCAAAGTCACAAAACGTGCTCAACTAGGCCTGAAAGTGCATTTAAAGCAATAAAAACTCAAAATGAGTGTCACGCCTAAACCAAAGGACTTATGCACACATTTCAACATGTATTTAGTTCAGGTTGACCTCCTGAAGCCTAAATCACCATTAATTTGACTACACAACTTATTCCTATGAAGATACATTCAAAGTAAAAAAACGGGCTCAACTCGGACTGAAAGTGCATTTAAAGCAATAAAAACAGAAAATGAGTGTCACGCCTAAACCAAAGGACTTATGCACACATTTCAACATGTATTTAGTTCAGGTTGACGTCCTGAAGCCTAAATGAGCATTAATTTGACTACACAACTTATTCCTATGAAGATACATTCAAAGTCACATAACGTGCTCAACTAGGCCTGAAAGTGCATTTAAAGCAATAAAAACTCAAAATGAGTGTCACGCCTAAACCAAAGGACTTATGCACACATTTCAACATGTATTTAGTTCAGGTTGACCTCCTGAAGCCTAAATGAGCATTAATTTGACTACACAACTCATTCCTATGAAGATACATTCAAAGTAAAAAAACGTGCTCTACTCGGCCTGAAAATGCATTTAAAGCAATAAAAACTCAAAATGAGTGTCACGCCTAAACTAAAGGCCTTATGCACACATTTCAACATGTATTTAGTTCAGGTTGACCTCCTGAAGCCTAAATGAGCATTAATTTGACTACACAACTCATTCCTATGAAGGTACATTCAAAGTAAAAAAACGGGCTCAACTAGGCCTGAAAGTGCATTTAAAGCAATAAAAACTCAAAATGAGTGTCACGCCTAAACCAAAGGACTTATGCACACATTTCAACATGTATTTAGTTCAGGTTGACCTCCTGAAGCCTAAATGAGCATTAATTTGACTACACAACTTATTCCTATGAAGATACATTCAAAGTAAAAAAACGTGCTCTACTCGGCCTGAAAATGCATTTAAAGCAATAAAAATTCAAAATGAGTGTCACGCCTAAACTAAAGGCCTTATGCACACATTTCAACATGTATTTAGTTCAGGTTGACCTCCTGAAGCCTAAATGAGCATTAATTTGACTACACAACTCATTCCTATGAAGGAACATTCAAAGTAAAAAAACGGGCTCAACTCGGACTGAAAGTGCATTTAAAGCAATAAAAACTGAAAATGAGTGTCACGCCTAAACCAAAGGACTTATGCACACATTTCAACATGTATTTAGTTCAGGTTGACGTCCTGAAGCCTAAATGAGCATTAATTTGACTACACAACTCATTCCTATGAAGGTACATTCAAAGTCACAAAACGTGCTCAACTAGGCCTGAAAGTGCATTTAAAGCAATAAAAACTCAAAATGAGTGTCACGCCTAAACCAAAGGACTTATGCACACATTTCAACATGTATTCAGTTCAGGTTGACCTCCTGAAGCCTAAATCACCATTAATTTGACTACACAACTTATTCCTATGAAGATACATTCAAAGTAAAAAAACGGGCTCAACTCGGACTGAAAGTGCATTTAAAGCAATAAAAACTGAAAATGAGTGTCACGCCTAAACCAAAGGACTTATGCACACATTTCAACATGTATTTAGTTCAGGTTGACCTCCTGAAGCCTAAATGAGCATTAATTTGACTACACAACTCATTCCTATGAAGGTACATTCAAAGTCACAAAACGTGCTCAACTCGGACTGAAAGTGCATTTAAAGCAATAAAAACTCAAAATGAGTGTCACGCCTAAACCAAAGGCCTTATGCACACATTTCAACATGTATTTAGTTCAGGTTGACCTCCTGAAGCCTAAATGAGCATTAATTTGACTACACAACTTATTCCTATGAAGATACATTCAAAGTAAAAAAACGTGCTCTACTCGGCCTGAAAATGCATTTAAAGCAATAAAAACTCAAAATGAGTGTCACGCCTAAACTAAAGGCCTTATGCACACATTTCAACATGTATTTAGTTCAGGTTGACCTCCTGAAGCCTAAATGAGCATTAATTTGACTACACAACTTATTCCTATGAAGATACATTCAAAGTAAAAAAACGTGCTCTACTCGGCCTGAAAGTGCATTTAAAGCAATAAAAACTGAAAATGAGTGTCACGCCTAAACCAAAGGACTTATGCACACATTTCAACATGTATTTAGTTCAGGTTGACATTCTGAAGCTTAAATGAGCATTAATTTGACTACACAACTTATTGCTATGAAGATACATTCAAAGTAAAAAAACGGGCACAACTCGGACTGAAAGTGCATTTAAAGCAATAAAAACTGAAAATGAGTGTCACGCCTAAACCAAAGGACTTATGCACACATTTCAACATGTATTTAGTTCAGGTTGACGTCCTGAAGCCTAAATGAGCATTAATTTGACTACACAACTCATTCCTATGAAGGTACATTCAAAGTCACAAAACGTGCTCAACTAGGCCTGAAAGTGCATTTAAAGCAATAAAAACTCAAAATGAGTGTCACGCCTAAACCAAAGGACTTATGCACGCACACATTTCAACATGTATTTAGTTCAGGTTGACCTCCTGAAGCCTAAATCACCATTAATTTGACTACACAACTTATTCCTATGAAGATACATTCAAAGTAAAAAAATGTGCTCTACTCGGCCTGAAAATGCAGTTAAAGCAATAAAAACTCAAAATGAGTGTCACGCCTAAACCAAAGGCCTTATGCACACATTTCAACATGTATTTAGTTCAGGTTGACCTCCTGAAGCCTAAATGAGCATTAATTTGACTACACAACTCATTCCTATGAAGGAACATTCAAAGTAAAAAAACGGGCTCAACTCGGACTGAAAGTGCATTTAAAGCAATAAAAACTGAAAATGAGTGTCACGCCTAAACCAAAGGACTTATGCACACATTTCAACATGTATTTAGTTCAGGTTGACATTCTGAAGCTTAAATGAGCATTAATTTGACTACACAACTTATTCCTATGAAGATACATTCAAAGTAAAAAAACGGGCACAACTCGGACTGAAAGTGCATTTAAAGCAATAAAAACTGAAAATGAGTGTCACGCCTAAACCAAAGGACTTATGCACACATTTCAACAAGTATTTAGTTCAGGTTGACGTCCTGAAGCCTAAATGAGCATTAATTTGACTACACAACTTATTCCTATGAAGATACATTCAAAGTAAAAAAACGTGCTCTACTCGGACTGAAAGTGCATTTAAAGCAATAAAAACTGAAAATGAGTGTCACGCCTAAACCAAAGGACTTATGCACACATTTCAACATGTATTTAGTTCAGGTTGACCTCCTGAAGCCTAAATGAGCATTAATTTGACTACACAACTTATTCCTATGAAGATACATTCAAAGTAAAAAAACGTGCTCTACTCGGCCTGAAAATGCATTTAAAGCAATAAAAACTCAAAATGAGTGTCACGCCTAAACCAAAGGACTTATGCACACATTTCAACATGTATTTAGTTCAGGTTGACCTCCTGAAGCCTAAATGAGCATTAATTTGACTACACAACTCATTCCTATGAAGGAACATTCAAAGTAAAAAAACGGGCTCAACTCGGACTGAAAGTGCATTTAAAGCAATAAAAACTGAAAATGAGTGTCACGCCTAAACCAAAGGACTTATGCACACATTTCAACATGTATTTAGTTCAGGTTGACATTCTGAAGCCTAAATGAGCATTAATTTGACTACACAACTCATTCCTATGAAGGTACATTCAAAGTCACAAAACGTGCTCAACTAGGCCTGAAAGTGCATTTAAAGCAATAAAAACTCAAAATGAGTGTCACGCCTAAACCAAAGGACTTATGCACACATTTCAACATGTATTCAGTTCAGGTTGACCTCCTGAAGCCTAAATCACCATTAATTTGACTACACAACTTATTCCTATGAAGATACATTCAAAGTAAAAAACGGGCTCAACTCGGACTGAAAGTGCATTTAAAGCAATAAAAACTGAAAATGAGTGTCACGCCTAAACCAAAGGACTTATGCACACATTTCAACATGTATTTAGTTCAGGTTGACCTCCTGAAGCCTAAATGAGCATTAATTTGACTACACAACTCATTCCTATGAAGGTACATTCAAAGTCACAAAACGTGCTCAACTCGGACTGAAAGTGCATTTAAAGCAATAAAAACTCAAAATGAGTGTCACGCCTAAACCAAAGGCCTTATGCACACATTTCAACATGTATTTAGTTCAGGTTGACCTCCTGAAGCCTAAATGAGCATTAATTTGACTACACAACTTATTCCTATGAAGATACATTCAAAGTAAAAAAACGTGCTCTACTCGGCTTGAAAATGCATTTAAAGCAATAAAAACTCAAAATGAGTGTCACGCCTAAACTAAAGGCCTTATGCACACATTTCAACATGTATTTAGTTCAGGTTGACGTCCTGAAGCCTAAATGAGCATTAATTTGACTACACAACTAATTCCTATGAAGGTACATTCAAAGTCACAAAACGTGCTCAACTAGGCCTGAAAGTGCATTTAAAGCAATAAAAACTCAAAATGAGTGTCACGCCTAAACCAAAGGACTTATGCACACATTTCAACATGTATTTAGTTCAGGTTGACCTCCTGAAGCCTAAATCACCATTAATTTGACTACACAACTTATTCCTATGAAGATACATTCAAAGTAAAAAAACGGGCTCAACTCGGACTGAAAGTGCATTTAAAGCAATAAAAACAGAAAATGAGTGTCACGCCTAAACCAAAGGACTTATGCACACATTTCAACATGTATTTAGTTCAGGTTGACGTCCTGAAGCCTAAATGAGCATTAATTTGACTACACAACTTATTCCTATGAAGATACATTCAAAGTCACATAACGTGCTCAACTAGGCCTGAAAGTGCATTTAAAGCAATAAAAACTCAAAATGAGTGTCACGCCTAAACCAAAGGACTTATGCACACATTTCAACATGTATTTAGTTCAGGTTGACCTCCTGAAGCCTAAATGAGCATTAATTTGACTACACAACTCATTCCTATGAAGATACATTCAAAGTAAAAAAACGTGCTCTACTCGGCCTGAAAATGCATTTAAAGCAATAAAAACTCAAAATGAGTGTCACGCCTAAACTAAAGGCCTTATGCACACATTTCAACATGTATTTAGTTCAGGTTGACCTCCTGAAGCCTAAATGAGCATTAATTTGACTACACAACTCATTCCTATGAAGGTACATTCAAAGTAAAAAAACGGGCTCAACTAGGCCTGAAAGTGCATTTAAAGCAATAAAAACTCAAAATGAGTGTCACGCCTAAACCAAAGGACTTATGCACACATTTCAACATGTATTTAGTTCAGGTTGACCTCCTGAAGCCTAAATGAGCATTAATTTGACTACACAACTTATTCCTATGAAGATACATTCAAAGTAAAAAAACGTGCTCTACTCGGCCTGAAAATGCATTTAAAGCAATAAAAACTCAAAATGAGTGTCACGCCTAAACTAAAGGCCTTATGCACACATTTCAACATGTATTTAGTTCAGGTTGACCTCCTGAAGCCTAAATGAGCATTAATTTGACTACACAACTCATTCCTATGAAGGAACATTCAAAGTAAAAAAACGGGCTCAACTCGGACTGAAAGTGCATTTAAAGCAATAAAAACTGAAAATGAGTGTCACGCCTAAACCAAAGGACTTATGCACACATTTCAACATGTATTTAGTTCAGGTTGACGTCCTGAAGCCTAAATGAGCATTAATTTGACTACACAACTCATTCCTATGAAGGTACATTCAAAGTCACAAAACGTGCTCAACTAGGCCTGAAAGTGCATTTAAAGCAATAAAAACTCAAAATGAGTGTCACGCCTAAACCAAAGGACTTATGCACACATTTCAACATGTATTCAGTTCAGGTTGACCTCCTGAAGCCTAAATCACCATTAATTTGACTACACAACTTATTCCTATGAAGATACATTCAAAGTAAAAAAACGGGCTCAACTCGGACTGAAAGTGCATTTAAAGCAATAAAAACTGAAAATGAGTGTCACGCCTAAACCAAAGGACTTATGCACACATTTCAACATGTATTTAGTTCAGGTTGACCTCCTGAAGCCTAAATGAGCATTAATTTGACTACACAACTCATTCCTATGAAGGTACATTCAAAGTCACAAAACGTGCTCAACTCGGACTGAAAGTGCATTTAAAGCAATAAAAACTCAAAATGAGTGTCACGCCTAAACCAAAGGCCTTATGCACACATTTCAACATGTATTTAGTTCAGGTTGACCTCCTGAAGCCTAAATGAGCATTAATTTGACTACACAACTTATTCCTATGAAGATACATTCAAAGTAAAAAAACGTGCTCTACTCGGCCTGAAAATGCATTTAAAGCAATAAAAACTCAAAATGAGTGTCACGCCTAAACTAAAGGCCTTATGCACACATTTCAACATGTATTTAGTTCAGGTTGACCTCCTGAAGCCTAAATGAGCATTAATTTGACTACACAACTTATTCCTATGAAGATACATTCAAAGTAAAAAAACGTGCTCTACCCGGCCTGAAAGTGCATTTAAAGCAATAAAAACTGAAAATGAGTGTCACGCCTAAACCAAAGGACTTATGCACACATTTCAACATGTATTTAGTTCAGGTTGACATTCTGAAGCTTAAATGAGCATTAATTTGACTACACAACTTATTGCTATGAAGATACATTCAAAGTAAAAAAACGGGCACAACTCGGACTGAAAGTGCATTTAAAGCAATAAAAACTGAAAATGAGTGTCACGCCTAAACCAAAGGACTTATGCACACATTTCAACATGTATTTAGTTCAGGTTGACGTCCTGAAGCCTAAATGAGCATTAATTTGACTACACAACTCATTCCTATGAAGGTACATTCAAAGTCACAAAACGTGCTCAACTAGGCCTGAAAGTGCATTTAAAGCAATAAAAACTCAAAATGAGTGTCACGCCTAAACCAAAGGACTTATGCACGCACACATTTCAACATGTATTTAGTTCAGGTTGACCTCCTGAAGCCTAAATCACCATTAATTTGACTACACAACTTATTCCTATGAAGATACATTCAAAGTAAAAAAACGTGCTCTACTCGGCCTGAAAATGCATTTAAAGCAATAAAAACTCAAAATGAGTGTCACGCCTAAACCAAAGGCCTTATGCACACATTTCAACATGTATTTAGTTCAGGTTGACCTCCTGAAGCCTAAATGAGCATTAATTTGACTACACAACTCATTCCTATGAAGGAACATTCAAAGTAAAAAAACGGGCTCAACTCGGACTGAAAGTGCATTTAAAGCAATAAAAACTGAAAATGAGTGTCACGCCTAAACCAAAGGACTTATGCACACATTTCAACATGTATTTAGTTCAGGTTGACATTCTGAAGCTTAAATGAGCATTAATTTGACTACACAACTTATTCCTATGAAGATACATTCAAAGTAAAAAAACGGGCACAACTCGGACTGAAAGTGCATTTAAAGCAATAAAAACTGAAAATGAGTGTCACGCCTAAACCAAAGGACTTATGCACACATTTCAACAAGTATTTAGTTCAGGTTGATGTCCTGAAGCCTAAATGAGCATTAATTTGACTACACAACTTATTCCTATGAAGATACATTCAAAGTAAAAAAACGTGCTCTACTCGGACTGAAAGTGCATTTAAAGCAATAAAAACTGAAAATGAGTGTCACGCCTAAACCAAAGGACTTATGCACACATTTCAACATGTATTTAGTTCAGGTTGACCTCCTGAAGCCTAAATGAGCATTAATTTGACTACACAACTTATTCCTATGAAGATACATTCAAAGTAAAAAAACGTGCTCTACTCGGCCTGAAAATGCATTTAAAGCAATAAAAACTCAAAATGAGTGTCACGCCTAAACCAAAGGCCTTATGCACACATTTCAACATGTATTTAGTTCAGGTTGACCTCCTGAAGCCTAAATGAGCATTAATTTGACTACACAACTCATTCCTATGAAGGAACATTCAAAGTAAAAAAACGGGCTCAACTCGGACTGAAAGTGCATTTAAAGCAATAAAAACTGAAAATGAGTGTCACGCCTAAACCAAAGGACTTATGCACACATTTCAACATGTATTTAGTTCAGGTTGACATTCTGAAGCTTAAATGAGCATTAATTTGACTACACAACTTATTCCTATGAAGATACATTCAAAGTAAAAAAACGGGCACAACTCGGACTGAAAGTGCATTTAAAGCAATAAAAACTGAAAATGAGTGTCACGCCTAAACCAAAGGACTTATGCACACATTTCAACATGTATTTAGTTCAGGTTGACGTCCTGAAGCCTAAATGAGCATTAATTTGACTACACAACTTATTCCTATGAAGATACATTCAAAGTAAAAAAACGTGCTCTACTCGGACTGAAAGTGCATTTAAAGCAATAAAAACTGAAAATGAGTGTCACGCCTAAACCAAAGGACTTATGCACATATTTCAACATGTATTTAGTTCAGGTTGACCTCCCGAAGCCTAAATGAGCATTAATTTGACTACACAACTCATTCCTATGAAGGTACATTCAAAGTCACAAAACGTGCTCAACTAGGCCTGAAAGTGCATTTAAAGCAATAAAAACTCAAAATGAGTGTCACGCCTAAACCAAAGGACTTATGCACACATTTCAACATGTATTTACTTCAGGTTGACCTCCTGAAGCCTAAATGAGCATTAATTTGACTACACAACTCATTCCTATGAAGGAACATTCAAAGTAAAAAAACGGGCTCAACTCGGACTGAAAGTGCATTTAAAGCAATAAAAACAGAAAATGAGTGTCACGCCTAAACCAAAGGACTTATGCACACATTTCAACATGTATTTAGTTCAGGTTGACGTCCTGAAGCCTAAATGAGCATTAATTTGACTACACAACTTATTCCTATGAAGATACATTCAAAGTCACATAACGTGCTCAACTAGGCCTGAAAGTGCATTTAAAGCAATAAAAACTCAAAATGAGTGTCACGCCTAAACCAAAGGACTTATGCACACATTTCAACATGTATTTAGTTCAGGTTGACCTCCTGAAGCCTAAATGAGCATTAATTTGACTACACAACTCATTCCTATGAAGGTACATTCAAAGTCACATAACGTGCTCAACTAGGCCTGAAAGTGCATTTAAAGCAATAAAAACTCAAAATGAGTGTCACGCCTCAACCAAAGGACTTATGCACACATTTCAACATGTATTTAGTTCAGGTTGACATTCTGAAGCCTAAATGAGCATTAATTTGACTACACAACTTATTCCTATGAAGATACATTCAAAGTAAAAAAACGGGCTCAACTCGGACTGAAAGTGCATTTAAAGCAATAAAACTGAAAATGAGTGTCACGCCTAAACCAAAGGACTTATGCACACATTTCAACATGTATTTAGTTCAGGTTGACCTCCTGAAGCCTAAATGAGCATTAATTTGACTACACAACTTATTCCTATGAAGATACATTCAAAGTAAAAAAACGTGCTCTACTCGGCCTGAAAATGCATTTAAAGCAATAAAAACTCAAAATGAGTGTCACGCCTAAACTAAAGGCCTTATGCACACATTTCAACATGTATTTAGTTCAGGTTGACCTCCTGAAGCCTAAATGAGCATTAATTTGACTACACAACTCATTCCTATGAAGGAACATTCAAAGTAAAAAAACGGGCTCAACTCGGACTGAAAGTGCATTTAAAGCAATAAAAACTGAAAATGAGTGTCACGCCTAAACCAAAGGACTTATGCACACATTTCAACATGTATTTAGTTCAGGTTGACGTCCTGAAGCCTAAATGAGCATTAATTTGACTACACAACTCATTCCTATGAAGGTACATTCAAAGTCACAAAACGTGCTCAACTAGGCCTGAAAGTGCATTTAAAGCAATAAAAACTCAAAATGAGTGTCACGCCTAAACCAAAGGACTTATGCACACATTTCAACATGTATTCAGTTCAGGTTGACCTCCTGAAGCCTAAATCACCATTAATTTGACTACACAACTTATTCCTATGAAGATACATTCAAAGTAAAAAAACGGGCTCAACTCGGACTGAAAGTGCATTTAAAGCAATAAAAACTGAAAATGAGTGTCACGCCTAAACCAAAGGACTTATGCACACATTTCAACATGTATTTAGTTCAGGTTGACCTCCTGAAGCCTAAATGAGCATTAATTTGACTACACAACTCATTCCTATGAAGGTACATTCAAAGTCACAAAACGTGCTCAACTCGGACTGAAAGTGCATTTAAAGCAATAAAAACTCAAAATGAGTGTCACGCCTAAACCAAAGGACTTATGCACACATTTCAACATGTATTTAGTTCAGTTTGACCTCCTGAATCCTAAATGAGCATTAATTTGACTACACAACTCATTCCTATGAAGGAACATTCAAAGTAAAAAAACGGGCTCAACTCGGACTGAAAGTGCATTTAAAGCAATAAAAACAGAAAATGAGTGTCACGCCTAAACCAAAGGACTTATGCACACATTTCAACATGTATTTAGTTCAGGTTGACGTCCTGAAGCCTAAATGAGCATTAATTTGACTACACAACTTATTCCTATGAAGATACATTCAAAGTAAAAAAACGTGCTCTACTCGGCCCGAAAATGCATTTAAAGCAATAAAAACTCAAAATGAGTGTCACGCCTAAACCAAAGGACTTATGCACACATTTCAACATGTATTTAGTTCAGGTTGACGTCCTGAAGCCTAAATGAGCATTAATTTGACTACACAACTTATTCCTATGAAGATTCATTCAAAGTAAAAAAACATGCTCTACTCGGCCTGAAAATGCATTTAAAGCAATAAAAACTCAAAATGAGTGTCAAGCCTAAACCAAAGGCCTTATGCACACATTTCAACATGTATTTAGTTCAGGTTGACCTCTTGAAGCCTAAATGAGCATTAATTTGACTACACAACTCATTCCTATGAAGGAACATTCAAAGTAAAAAAACGGGCTCAACTCGGACTGAAAGTACATTAATAGCAATAAAAACTGAAAATGAGTGTCACGCCTAAACCAAAGGACTTATGCACACATTTCAACATGTATTTAGTTCAGGTTGACCTCCTGAAGCCTAAATGAGCATTAATTTGACTACACAACTCATTCCTATGAAGGTACATTCAAAGTCACATAACGTGCTCAACTAGGCCTGAAAGTGCATTTAAAGCAATAAAAACTCAAAATGAGTGTCACGCCTAAACCAAAGGACTTATGCACACATTTCAACATGTATTTAGTTCAGGTTGACATTCTGAAGCCTAAATGAGCATTAATTTGACTACACAACTTATTCCTATGAAGATACATTCAAAGTAAAAAAACGGGCACAACTCGGACTGAAAGTGCATTTAAAGCAATAAAAACTGAAAATGAGTGTCACGCCTAAACCAAAGGACTTATGCACACATTTCAACATGTATTTAGTTCAGGTTGACCTCCCAAAGACTAAATGAGCATTAATTTGACTACACAACTCATTCCTATGAAGGTACATTCAAAGTCACATAACGTGCTCAACTAGGCCTGAAAGTGCATTTAAAGCAATAAAAACTCAAAATGAGTGTCACGCCTAAACCAAAGGACTTATGCACACATTTCAACATGTATTTAGTTCAGGTTGACATTCTGAAGCCTAAATGAGCATTAATTTGACTACACAACTTATTCCTATGAAGATACATTCAAAGTAAAAAAACGGGCTCAACTCGGACTGAAAGTGCATTTAAAGCAATAAAACTGAAAATGAGTGTCACGCCTAAACCAAAGGACTTATGCACACATTTCAACATGTATTTAGTTCAGGTTGACCTCCTGAAGCCTAAATGAGCATTAATTTGACTACACAACTTATTCCTATGAAGATACATTCAAAGTAAAAAAACGTGCTCTACTCGGCCTGAAAATGCATTTAAAGCAATAAAAACTCAAAATGAGTGTCACGCCTAAACTAAAGGCCTTATGCACACATTTCAACATGTATTTAGTTCAGGTTGACCTCCTGAAGCCTAAATGAGCATTAATTTGACTACACAACTCATTCCTATGAAGGAACATTCAAAGTAAAAAAACGGGCTCAACTCGGACTGAAAGTGCATTTAAAGCAATAAAAACTGAAAATGAGTGTCACGCCTAAACCAAAGGACTTATGCACACATTTCAACATGTATTTAGTTCAGGTTGACGTCCTGAAGCCTAAATGAGCATTAATTTGACTACACAACTCATTCCTATGAAGGTACATTCAAAGTCACAAAACGTGCTCAACTAGGCCTGAAAGTGCATTTAAAGCAATAAAAACTCAAAATGAGTGTCACGCCTAAACCAAAGGACTTATGCACACATTTCAACATGTATTCAGTTCAGGTTGACCTCCTGAAGCCTAAATCACCATTAATTTGACTACACAACTTATTCCTATGAAGATACATTCAAAGTAAAAAAACGGGCTCAACTCGGACTGAAAGTGCATTTAAAGCAATAAAAACTGAAAATGAGTGTCACGCCTAAACCAAAGGACTTATGCACACATTTCAACATGTATTTAGTTCAGGTTGACCTCCTGAAGCCTAAATGAGCATTAATTTGACTACACAACTCATTCCTATGAAGGTACATTCAAAGTCACAAAACGTGCTCAACTCGGACTGAAAGTGCATTTAAAGCAATAAAAACTCAAAATGAGTGTCACGCCTAAACCAAAGGACTTATGCACACATTTCAACATGTATTTAGTTCAGTTTGACCTCCTGAATCCTAAATGAGCATTAATTTGACTACACAACTCATTCCTATGAAGGAACATTCAAAGTAAAAAAACGGGCTCAACTCGGACTGAAAGTGCATTTAAAGCAATAAAAACAGAAAATGAGTGTCACGCCTAAACCAAAGGACTTATGCACACATTTCAACATGTATTTAGTTCAGGTTGACGTCCTGAAGCCTAAATGAGCATTAATTTGACTACACAACTTATTCCTATGAAGATACATTCAAAGTAAAAAAACGTGCTCTACTCGGCCCGAAAATGCATTTAAAGCAATAAAAACTCAAAATGAGTGTCACGCCTAAACCAAAGGACTTATGCACACATTTCAACATGTATTTAGTTCAGGTTGACGTCCTGAAGCCTAAATGAGCATTAATTTGACTACACAACTTATTCCTATGAAGATACATTCAAAGTAAAAAAACATGCTCTACTCGGCCTGAAAATGCATTTAAAGCAATAAAAACTCAAAATGAGTGTCAAGCCTAAACCAAAGGCCTTATGCACACATTTCAACATGTATTTAGTTCAGGTTGACCTCTTGAAGCCTAAATGAGCATTAATTTGACTACACAACTCATTCCTATGAAGGAACATTCAAAGTAAAAAAACGGGCTCAACTCGGACTGAAAGTACATTTAAAGCAATAAAAACTGAAAATGAGTGTCACGCCTAAACCAAAGGACTTATGCACACATTTCAACATGTATTTAGTTCAGGTTGACCTCCTGAAGCCTAAATGAGCATTAATTTGACTACACAACTCATTCCTATGAAGGTACATTCAAAGTCACATAACGTGCTCAACTAGGCCTGAAAGTGCATTTAAAGCAATAAAAACTCAAAATGAGTGTCACGCCTAAACCAAAGGACTTATGCACACATTTCAACATGTATTTAGTTCAGGTTGACATTCTGAAGCCTAAATGAGCATTAATTTGACTACACAACTTATTCCTATGAAGATACATTCAAAGTAAAAAAACGGGCACAACTCGGACTGAAAGTGCATTTAAAGCAATAAAAACTGAAAATGAGTGTCACGCCTAAACCAAAGGACTTATGCACACATTTCAACATGTATTTAGTTCAGGTTGACCTCCCAAAGACTAAATGAGCATTAATTTGACTACACAACTCATTCCTATGAAGGTACATTCAAAGTCACATAACGTGCTCAACTAGGCCTGAAAGTGCATTTAAAGCAATAAAAACTCAAAATGAGTGTCACGCCTAAACCAAAGGACTTATGCACACATTTCAACATGTATTTAGTTCAGGTTGACATTCTGAAGCCTAAATGAGCATTAATTTGACTACACAACTTATTCCTATGAAGATACATTCAAAGTAAAAAAACGGGCTCAACTCGGACTGAAAGTGCATTTAAAGCAATAAAACTGAAAATGAGTGTCACGCCTAAACCAAAGGACTTATGCACACATTTCAACATGTATTTAGTTCAGGTTGACCTCCTGAAGCCTAAATGAGCATTAATTTGACTACACAACTTATTCCTATGAAGATACATTCAAAGTAAAAAAACGGGCTCAACTCGGACTGAAAGTGCATTTAAAGCAATAAAAACTGAAAATGAGTGTCACGCCTAAACCAAAGGACTTATGCACACATTTCAACATGTATTTAGTTCAGGTTGACCTCCTGAAGCCTAAATGAGCATTAATTTGACTACACAACTCATTCCTATGAAGGTACATTCAAAGTCACAAAACGTGCTCAACTCGGACTGAAAGTGCATTTAAAGCAATAAAAACTCAAAATGAGTGTCACGCCTAAACCAAAGGCCTTATGCACACATTTCAACATGTATTTAGTTCAGGTTGACCTCCTGAAGCCTAAATGAGCATTAATTTGACTACACAACTTATTCCTATGAAGATACATTCAAAGTAAAAAAACGTGCTCTACTCGGCCTGAAAATGCATTTAAAGCAATAAAAACTCAAAATGAGTGTCACGCCTAAACTAAAGGCCTTATGCACACATTTCAACATGTATTTAGTTCAGGTTGACGTCCTGAAGCCTAAATGAGCATTAATTTGACTACACAACTCATTCCTATGAAGGTACATTCAAAGTCACAAAACGTGCTCAACTAGGCCTGAAAGTGCATTTAAAGCAATAAAAACTCAAAATGAGTGTCACGCCTAAACCAAAGGACTTATGCACACATTTCAACATGTATTTAGTTCAGGTTGACCTCCTGAAGCCTAAATCACCATTAATTTGACTACACAACTTATTCCTATGAAGATACATTCAAAGTAAAAAAACGGGCTCAACTCGGACTGAAAGTGCATTTAAAGCAATAAAAACAGAAAATGAGTGTCACGCCTAAACCAAAGGACTTATGCACACATTTCAACATGTATTTAGTTCAGGTTGACGTCCTGAAGCCTAAATGAGCATTAATTTGACTACACAACTTATTCCTATGAAGATACATTCAAAGTCACATAACGTGCTCAACTAGGCCTGAAAGTGCATTTAAAGCAATAAAAACTCAAAATGAGTGTCACGCCTAAACCAAAGGACTTATGCACACATTTCAACATGTATTTAGTTCAGGTTGACCTCCTGAAGCCTAAATGAGCATTAATTTGACTACACAACTCATTCCTATGAAGATACATTCAAAGTAAAAAAACGTGCTCTACTCGGCCTGAAAATGCATTTAAAGCAATAAAAACTCAAAATGAGTGTCACGCCTAAACTAAAGGCCTTATGCACACATTTCAACATGTATTTAGTTCAGGTTGACCTCCTGAAGCCTAAATGAGCATTAATTTGACTACACAACTCATTCCTATGAAGGTACATTCAAAGTAAAAAAACGGGCTCAACTAGGCCTGAAAGTGCATTTAAAGCAATAAAAACTCAAAATGAGTGTCACGCCTAAACCAAAGGACTTATGCACACATTTCAACATGTATTTAGTTCAGGTTGACCTCCTGAAGCCTAAATGAGCATTAATTTGACTACACAACTTATTCCTATGAAGATACATTCAAAGTAAAAAAACGTGCTCTACTCGGCCTGAAAATGCATTTAAAGCAATAAAAACTCAAAATGAGTGTCACGCCTAAACTAAAGGCCTTATGGACACATTTCAACATGTATTTAGTTCAGGTTGACCTCCTGAAGCCTAAATGAGCATTAATTTGACTACACAACTCATTCCTATGAAGGAACATTCAAAGTAAAAAAACGGGCTCAACTCGGACTGAAAGTGCATTTAAAGCAATAAAAACTGAAAATGAGTGTCACGCCTAAACCAAAGGACTTATGCACACATTTCAACATGTATTTAGTTCAGGTTGACGTCCTGAAGCCTAAATGAGCATTAATTTGACTACACAACTCATTCCTATGAAGGTACATTCAAAGTCACAAAACGTGCTCAACTAGGCCTGAAAGTGCATTTAAAGCAATAAAAACTCAAAATGAGTGTCACGCCTAAACCAAAGGACTTATGCACACATTTCAACATGTATTCAGTTCAGGTTGACCTCCTGAAGCCTAAATCACCATTAATTTGACTACACAACTTATTCCTATGAAGATACATTCAAAGTAAAAAAACGGGCTCAACTCGGACTGAAAGTGCATTTAAAGCAATAAAAACTGAAAATGAGTGTCACGCCTAAACCAAAGGACTTATGCACACATTTCAACATGTATTTAGTTCAGGTTGACCTCCTGAAGCCTAAATGAGCATTAATTTGACTACACAACTCATTCCTATGAAGGTACATTCAAAGTCACAAAACATGCTCAACTCGGACTGAAAGTGCATTTAAAGCAATAAAAACTCAAAATGAGTGTCACGCCTAAACCAAAGGCCTTATGCACACATTTCAACATGTATTTAGTTCAGGTTGACCTCCTGAAGCCTAAATGAGCATTAATTTGACTACACAACTTATTCCTATGAAGATACATTCAAAGTAAAAAAACGTGCTCTACTCGGCCTGAAAATGCATTTAAAGCAATAAAAACTCAAAATGAGTGTCACGCCTAAACCAAAGGCCTTATGCACACATTTCAACATGTATTTAGTTCAGGTTGACCTCCTGAAGCCTAAATGAGCATTAATTTGACTACACAACTCATTCCTATGAAGATACATTCAAAGTAAAAAAACGTGCTCTACTCGGCCTGAAAATGCATTTAAAGCAATAAAAACTCAAAATGAGTGTCACGCCTAAACTAAAGGCCTTATGCACACATTTCAACATGTATTTAGTTCAGGTTGACCTCCTGAAGCCTAAATGAGCATTAATTTGACTACACAACTCATTCCTATGAAGGAACATTCAAAGTAAAAAAACGGGCTCAACTCGGACTGAAAGTGCATTTAAAGCAATAAAAACTGAAAATGAGTGTCACGCCTAAACCAAAGGACTTATGCACACATTTCAACATGTATTTAGTTCAGGTTGACATTCTGAAGCTTAAATGAGCATTAATTTGACTACACAACTTATTCCTATGAAGATACATTCAAAGTAAAAAAACGGGCACAACTCGGACTGAAAGTGCATTTAAAGCAATAAAAACTGAAAATGAGTGTCACGCCTAAACCAAAGGACCTATGCACACATTTCAACATGTATTTAGTTCAGGTTGACGTCCTGAAGCCTAAATGAGCATTAATTTGACTACACAACTTATTCCTATGAAGATACATTCAAAGTAAAAAAACGTGCTCTACTCGGACTGAAAGTGCATTTAAAGCAATAAAAACTGAAAATGAGTGTCACGCCTAAACCAAAGGACTTATGCACACATTTCAACATGTATTTAGTTCAGGTTGACATTCTGAAGCTTAAATGAGCATTAATTTGACTACACAACTTATTCCTATGAAGATACATTCAAAGTAAAAAAACGGGCACAACTCGGACTGAAAGTGCATTTAAAGCAATAAAAACTGAAAATGAGTGTCACGCCTAAACCAAAGGACTTATGCACACATTTCAACATGTATTTAGTTCAGGTTGACGTCCTGAAGCCTAAATGAGCATTAATTTGACTACACAACTTATTCCTATGAAGATACATTCAAAGTAAAAAAACGTGCTCTACTCGGACTGAAAGTGCATTTAAAGCAATAAAAACTGAAAATGAGTGTCACGCCTAAACCAAAGGACTTATGCACACATTTCAACATGTATTTAGTTCAGGTTGACCTCCTGAAGCCTAAATGAGCATTAATTTGACTACACAACTTATTCCTATGAAGATACATTCAAAGTAAAAAAACGTGCTCTACTCGGCCTGAAAATGCATTTAAAGCAATAAAAACTCAAAATGAGTGTCACGCCTAAACCAAAGGCCTTATGCACACATTTCAACATGTATTTAGTTCAGGTTGACCTCCTGAAGCCTAAATGAGCATTAATTTGACTACACAACTCATTCCTATGAAGGAACATTCAAAGTAAAAAAACGGGCTCAACTCGGACTGAAAGTACATTTAAAGCAATAAAAACTGAAAATGAGTGTCACGCCTAAACCAAAGGACTTATGCACACATTTCAACATGTATTTAGTTCAGGTTGACATTCTGAAGCCTAAATCACCATTAATTTGACTACAGAACTTATTCCTATGAAGATACATTCAAAGTAAAAAAACGGGCTCAACTCGGACTGAAAGTGCATTTAAAGCAATAAAAACTGAAAATGAGTGTCACGCCTAAACCAAAGGACTTATGCACACATTTCAACATGTATTTAGTTCAGGTTGACCTCCTGAAGCCTAAATGAGCATTAATTTGACTACACAACTTATTCCTATGAAGATACATTCAAAGTAAAAAAACGTGCTCTACTCGGCCTGAAAATGCATTTAAAGCAATAAAAACTCAAAATGAGTGTCACGCCTAAACTAAAGGCCTTATGCACACATTTCAACATGTATTTAGTTCAGGTTGACCTCCTGAAGCCTAAATGAGCATTAATTTGACTACACAACTCATTCCTATGAAGGAACATTCAAAGTAAAAAAACGGGCTCAACTCGGACTGAAAGTGCATTTAAAGCAATAAAAACTGAAAATGAGTGTCACGCCTAAACCAAAGGACTTATGCACACATTTCAACATGTATTTAGTTCAGGTTGACGTCCTGAAGCCTAAATGAGCATTAATTTGACTACACAACTCATTCCTATGAAGGTACATTCAAAGTCACAAAACGTGCTCAACTAGGCCTGAAAGTGCATTTAAAGCAATAAAAACTCAAAATGAGTGTCACGCCTAAACCAAAGGACTTATGCACACATTTCAACATGTATTCAGTTCAGGTTGACCTCCTGAAGCCTAAATCACCATTAATTTGACTACACAACTTATTCCTATGAAGATACATTCAAAGTAAAAAAACGGGCTCAACTCGGACTGAAAGTGCATTTAAAGCAATAAAAACTGAAAATGAGTGTCACGCCTAAACCAAAGGACTTATGCACACATTTCAACATGTATTTAGTTCAGGTTGACCTCCTGAAGCCTAAATGAGCATTAATTTGACTACACAACTCATTCCTATGAAGGTACATTCAAAGTCACAAAACGTGCTCAACTCGGACTGAAAGTGCATTTAAAGCAATAAAAACTCAAAATGAGTGTCACGCCTAAACCAAAGGACTTATGCACACATTTCAACATGTATTTAGTTCAGTTTGACCTCCTGAATCCTAAATGAGCATTAATTTGACTACACAACTCATTCCTATGAAGGAACATTCAAAGTAAAAAAACGGGCTCAACTCGGACTGAAAGTGCATTTAAAGCAATAAAAACAGAAAATGAGTGTCACGCCTAAACCAAAGGACTTATGCACACATTTCAACATGTATTTAGTTCAGGTTGACGTCCTGAAGCCTAAATGAGCATTAATTTGACTACACAACTTATTCCTATGAAGATACATTCAAAGTAAAAAAACGTGCTCTACTCGGCCCGAAAATGCATTTAAAGCAATAAAAACTCAAAATGAGTGTCACGCCTAAACCAAAGGACTTATGCACACATTTCAACATGTATTTAGTTCAGGTTGACGTCCTGAAGCCTAAATGAGCATTAATTTGACTACACAACTTATTCCTATGAAGATACATTCAAAGTAAAAAAACATGCTCTACTCGGCCTGAAAATGCATTTAAAGCAATAAAAACTCAAAATGAGTGTCAAGCCTAAACCAAAGGCCTTATGCACACATTTCAACATGTATTTAGTTCAGGTTGACCTCTTGAAGCCTAAATGAGCATTAATTTGACTACACAACTTATTCCTATGAAGATACATTCAAAGTAAAAAAACGGGCACAACTCGGACTGAAAGTGCATTTAAAGCAATAAAAACTGAAAATGAGTGTCACGCCTAAACCAAAGGACTTATGCACACATTTCAACATGTATTTAGTTCAGGTTGACCTCCCAAAGACTAAATGAGCATTAATTTGACTACACAACTCATTCCTATGAAGGTACATTCAAAGTCACATAACGTGCTCAACTAGGCCTGAAAGTGCATTTAAAGCAATAAAAACTCAAAATGAGTGTCACGCCTAAACCAAAGGACTTATGCACACATTTCAACATGTATTTAGTTCAGGTTGACATTCTGAAGCCTAAATGAGCATTAATTTGACTACACAACTTATTCCTATGAAGATACATTCAAAGTAAAAAAACGGGCTCAACTCGGACTGAAAGTGCATTTAAAGCAATAAAACTGAAAATGAGTGTCACGCCTAAACCAAAGGCCTTATGCACACATTTCAACATGTATTTAGTTCAGGTTGACCTCCTGAAGCCGAAATGAGCATTAATTTGACTACACAACTCATTCCTATGAAGGAACATTCAAAGTAAAAAAACGGGCTCAACTCGGACTGAAAGTGCATTTAAAGCAATAAAAACTGAAAATGAGTGTCACGCCTAAACCAAAGGACTTATGCACACATTTCAACATGTATTTAGTTCAGGTTGACGTCCTGAAGCCTAAATGAGCATTAATTTGACTACACAACTCATTCCTATGAAGGTACATTCAAAGTCACAAAACGTGCTCAACTAGGCCTGAAAGTGCATTTAAAGCAATAAAAACTCAAAATGAGTGTCACGCCTAAACCAAAGGACTTATGCACACATTTCAACATGTATTCAGTTCAGGTTGACCTCCTGAAGCCTAAATCACCATTAATTTGACTACACAACTTATTCCTATGAAGATACATTCAAAGTAAAAAAACGGGCTCAACTCGGACTGAAAGTGCATTTAAAGCAATAAAAACTGAAAATGAGTGTCACGCCTAAACCAAAGGACTTATGCACACATTTCAACATGTATTTAGTTCAGGTTGACCTCCTGAAGCCTAAATGAGCATTAATTTGACTACACAACTCATTCCTATGAAGGTACATTCAAAGTCACAAAACGTGCTCAACTCGGACTGAAAGTGCATTTAAAGCAATAAAAACTCAAAATGAGTGTCACGCCTAAACCAAAGGACTTATGCACACATTTCAACATGTATTTAGTTCAGTTTGACCTCCTGAATCCTAAATGAGCATTAATTTGACTACACAACTCATTCCTATGAAGGAACATTCAAAGTAAAAAAACGGGCTCAACTCGGACTGAAAGTGCATTTAAAGCAATAAAAACAGAAAATGAGTGTCACGCCTAAACCAAAGGACTTATGCACACATTTCAACATGTATTTAGTTCAGGTTGACGTCCTGAAGCCTAAATGAGCATTAATTTGACTACACAACTTATTCCTATGAAGATACATTCAAAGTAAAAAAACGTGCTCTACTCGGCCCGAAAATGCATTTAAAGCAATAAAAACTCAAAATGAGTGTCACGCCTAAACCAAAGGACTTATGCACACATTTCAACATGTATTTAGTTCAGGTTGACGTCCTGAAGCCTAAATGAGCATTAATTTGACTACACAACTTATTCCTATGAAGATACATTCAAAGTAAAAAAACATGCTCTACTCGGCCTGAAAATGCATTTAAAGCAATAAAAACTCAAAATGAGTGTCAAGCCTAAACCAAAGGCCTTATGCACACATTTCAACATGTATTTAGTTCAGGTTGACCTCTTGAAGCCTAAATGAGCATTAATTTGACTACACAACTCATTCCTATGAAGGAACATTCAAAGTAAAAAAACGGGCTCAACTCGGACTGAAAGTACATTTAAAGCAATAAAAACTGAAAATGAGTGTCACGCCTAAACCAAAGGACTTATGCACACATTTCAACATGTATTTAGTTCAGGTTGACCTCCTGAAGCCTAAATGAGCATTAATTTGACTACACAACTCATTCCTATGAAGGTACATTCAAAGTCACATAACGTGCTCAACTAGGCCTGAAAGTGCATTTAAAGCAATAAAAACTCAAAATGAGTGTCACGCCTAAACCAAAGGACTTATGCACACATTTCAACATGTATTTAGTTCAGGTTGACATTCTGAAGCCTAAATGAGCATTAATTTGACTACACAACTTATTCCTATGAAGATACATTCAAAGTAAAAAAACGGGCACA
This sequence comes from Hippocampus zosterae, assembly GCF_025434085.1. Taxonomy (NCBI): domain Eukaryota; kingdom Metazoa; phylum Chordata; class Actinopteri; order Syngnathiformes; family Syngnathidae; genus Hippocampus; species Hippocampus zosterae. Next base: position 23,860,453 of record NC_067461.1, on the reverse strand, counting down.
ACTCGGACTGAAAGTGCATTTAAAGCAATAAAAACTGAAAATGAGTGTCACGCCTAAACCAAAGGACTTATGCACACATTTCAACATGTATTTAGTTCAGGTTGACCTCCCAAAGACTAAATGAGCATTAATTTGACTACACAACTCATTCCTATGAAGGTACATTCAAAGTCACATAACGTGCTCAACTAGGCCTGAAAGTGCATTTAAAGCAATAAAAACTCAAAATGAGTGTCACGCCTAAACCAAAGGACTTATGCACACATTTCAACATGTATTTAGTTCAGGTTGACATTCTGAAGCCTAAATGAGCATTAATTTGACTACACAACTTATTCCTATGAAGATACATTCAAAGTAAAAAAACGGGCTCAACTCGGACTGAAAGTGCATTTAAAGCAATAAAACTGAAAATGAGTGTCACGCCTAAACCAAAGGACTTATGCACACATTTCAACATGTATTTAGTTCAGGTTGACCTCCTGAAGCCTAAATGAGCATTAATTTGACTACACAACTTATTCCTATGAAGATACATTCAAAGTAAAAAAACGTGCTCTACTCGGCCTGAAAATGCATTTAAAGCAATAAAAACTCAAAATGAGTGTCACGCCTAAACCAAAGGCCTTATGCACACATTTCAACATGTATTTAGTTCAGGTTGACCTCCTGAAGCCGAAATGAGCATTAATTTGACTACACAACTCATTCCTATGAAGGAACATTCAAAGTAAAAAAACGGGCTCAACTCGGACTGAAAGTGCATTTAAAGCAATAAAAACTGAAAATGAGTGTCACGCCTAAACCAAAGGACTTATGCACACATTTCAACATGTATTTAGTTCAGGTTGACCTCCTGAAGCCTAAATGAGCATTAATTTGACTACAAAACTCATTCCTATGAAGGTACATTCAAAGTCACAAAACGTGCTCAACTAGGCCTGAAAGTGCATTTAAAGCAATAAAAACTCAAAATGAGTGTCACGCCTAAACCAAAGGACTTATGCACACATTTCAACATGTATTTAGTTCAGGTTGACCTCCTGAAGCCTAAATCACCATTAATTTGACTACACAACTTATTCCTATGAAGATACATTCAAAGTAAAAAAACGGGCTCAACTCGGACTGAAAGTGCATTTAAAGCAATAAAAACTGAAAATGAGTGTCACGCCTAAACCAAAGGACTTATGCACACATTTCAACATGTATTTAGTTCAGGTTGACGTCCTGAAGCCTAAATGAGCATTAATTTGACTACACAACTTATTCCTATGAAGATACATTCAAAGTAAAAAAACGTGCTCTACTCGGCCTGAAAATGCATTTAAAGCAATAAAAACTCAAAATGAGTGTCACGCCTAAACCAAAGGACTTATGCACACATTTCAACATGTATTTAGTTCAGGTTGACCTCCTGAAGCCTAAATGAGCATTAATTTGACTACACAACTCATTCCTATGAAGGTACATTCAAAGTCACAAAACGTGCTCAACTAGGCCTGAAAGTGCATTTAAAGCAATAAAAACTCAAAATGAGTGTCACGCCTAAACCAAAGGACTTATGCACACATTTCAACATGTATTTAGTTCAGGTTGACATTCTGAAGCATAAATGAGCATTAATTTGACTACACAACTTATTCCTATGAAGATACATTCAAAGTAAAAAAACGTGCTCTACTCGGCCTGAAAATGCATTTAAAGCAATAAAAACTCAAAATGAGTGTCACGCCTAAACCAAAGGACTTATGCACACATTTCAACATGTATTTAGTTCAGGTTGACCTCCTGAAGCCTAAATGAGCATTAATTTGACTACACAACTAATTCCTATGAAGGTACATTAAAGTCACAAAACGTGCTCAACTAGGCCTGAAAGTGCATTTAAAGCAATAAAAACTCAAAATGAGTGACACGCCTAAACCAAAGGACTTATGCACACATTTCAACATGTATTTAGTTCAGGTTGACCTCCTGAAGCCTAAATGAGCATTAATTTGACTACAAAACTCATTCCTATGAAGGTACATTCAAAATCACAAAACGTGCTCAACTAGGCCTGAAAGTGCATTTAAAGCAATAAAAACTCAAAATGAGTGTCACGCCTAAACCAAAGGACTTATGCACACATTTCAACATGTATTTAGTTCAGTTTGACCTCCTGAATCCTAAATGAGCATTAATTTGACTACACAACTCATTCCTATGAAGGAACATTCAAAGTAAAAAAACGGGCTCAACTCGGACTGAAAGTGCATTTAAAGCAATAAAAACAGAAAATGAGTGTCACGCCTAAACCAAAGGACTTATGCACACATTTCAACATGTATTTAGTTCAGGTTGACGTCCTGAAGCCTAAATGAGCATTAATTTGACTACACAACTTATTCCTATGAAGATACATTCAAAGTAAAAAAACGTGCTCTACTCGGCCCGAAAATGCATTTAAAGCAATAAAAACTCAAAATGAGTGTCACGCCTAAACCAAAGGACTTATGCACACATTTCAACATGTATTTAGTTCAGGTTGACGTCCTGAAGCCTAAATGAGCATTAATTTGACTACACAACTTATTCCTATGAAGATACATTCAAAGTAAAAAAACATGCTCTACTCGGCCTGAAAATGCATTTAAAGCAATAAAAACTCAAAATGAGTGTCAAGCCTAAACCAAAGGCCTTATGCACACATTTCAACATGTATTTAGTTCAGGTTGACCTCTTGAAGCCTAAATGAGCATTAATTTGACTACACAACTCATTCCTATGAAGGAACATTCAAAGTAAAAAAACGGACTCAACTCGGACTGAAAGTACATTTAAAGCAATAAAAACTGAAAATGAGTGTCACGCCTAAACCAAAGGACTTATGCACACATTTCAACATGTATTTAGTTCAGGTTGACCTCCTGAAGCCTAAATGAGCATTAATTTGACTACACAACTCATTCCTATGAAGGTACATTCAAAGTCACATAACGTGCTCAACTAGGCCTGAAAGTGCATTTAAAGCAATAAAAACTCAAAATGAGTGTCACGCCTAAACCAAAGGACTTATGCACACATTTCAACATGTATTTAGTTCAGGTTGACATTCTGAAGCCTAAATGAGCATTAATTTGACTACACAACTTAGTCCTATGAAGATACATTCAAAGTAAAAAAACGGGCACAACTCGGACTGAAAGTGCATTTAAAGCAATAAAAACTGAAAATGAGTGTCACGCCTAAACCAAAGGACTTATGCACACATTTCAACATGTATTTAGTTCAGGTTGACCTCCCAAAGACTAAATGAGCATTAATTTGACTACACAACTTATTCCTATGAAGATACATTCAAAGTAAAAAAACGTGCTCTACTCGGCCTGAAAATGCATTTAAAGCAATAAAAACTCAAAATGAGTGTCACGCCTAAACCAAAGGCCTTATGCACACATTTCAACATGTATTTAGTTCAGGTTGACCTCCTGAAGCCTAAATGAGCATTAATTTGACTACACAACTCATTCCTATGAAGGAACATTCAAAGTAAAAAAACGGGCTCAACTCGGACTGAAAGTACATTTAAAGCAATAAAAACTGAAAATGAGTGTCACGCCTAAACCAAAGGACTTATGCACACATTTCAACATGTATTTAGTTCAGGTTGACATTCTGAAGCCTAAATCACCATTAATTTGACTACAGAACTTATTCCTATGAAGATACATTCAAAGTAAAAAAACGGGCTCAACTCGGACTGAAAGTGCATTTAAAGCAATAAAAACTGAAAATGAGTGTCACGCCTAAACCAAAGGACTTATGCACACATTTCAACATGTATTTAGTTCAGGTTGACATTCTGAAGCCTAAATGAGCATTAATTTGACTACACAACTTATTCCTATGAAGATACATTCAAAGTAAAAAAACGGGCTCACCTCGGACTGAAAGTGCATTTAAAGCAATAAAAACTGAAAATGAGTGTCACGCCTAAACCAAAGGACTTATGCACACATTTCAACATATAATTAGTTCAGGTTGACCTCCTGAAGCCTAAATGAGCATTAATTTGACTACACAACTCATTCCTATGAAGGAACATTCAAAGTAAAAAAACGGGCTCAACTCGGACTGAAAGTACATTTAAAGCAATAAAAACTGAAAATGAGTGTCACGCCTAAACCAAAGGACTTATGCACACATTTCAACATGTATTTAGTTCAGGTTGACGTCCTGAAGCCTAAATGAGCATTAATTTGACTACACAACTTATTCCTATGAAGATACATTCAAAGTAAAAAAACGTGCTCTACTCGGCCTGAAAATGCATTTAAAGCAATAAAAACTCAAAATGAGTGTCACGCCTAAACCAAAGGCCTTATGCACACATTTCAACATGTATTTAGTTCAGGTTGACCTCCTGAAGCCTAAATGAGCATTAATTTGACTACACAACTCATTCCTATGAAGGAACATTCAAAGTAAAAAAACGGGCTCAACTCGGACTGAAAGTACATTTAAAGCAATAAAAACTGAAAATGAGTGTCACGCCTAAACCAAAGGACTTATGCACACATTTCAACATGTATTTAGTTCAGGTTGACATTCTGAAGCTTAAATGAGCATTAATTTGACTACACAACTTATTCCTATGAAGATACATTCAAAGTAAAAAAACGGGCACAACTCGGACTGAAAGTGCATTTAAAGCAATAAAAACTGAAAATGAGTGTCACGCCTAAACCAAAGGACCTATGCACACATTTCAACATGTATTTAGTTCAGGTTGACGTCCTGAAGCCTAAATGAGCATTAATTTGACTACACAACTTATTCCTATGAAGATACATTCAAAGTAAAAAAACGTGCTCTACTCGGACTGAAAGTGCATTTAAAGCAATAAAAACTGAAAATGAGTGTCACGCCTAAACCAAAGGACTTATGCACACATTTCAACATGTATTTAGTTCAGGTTGACGTCCTGAAGCCTAAATGAGCATTAATTTGACTACACAACTTATTCCTATGAAGATACATTCAAAGTAAAAAAACGTGCTCTACTCGGACTGAAAGTGCATTTAAAGCAATAAAAACTGAAAATGAGTGTCACGCCTAAACCAAAGGACTTATGCACACATTTCAACATGTATTTAGTTCAGGTTGACCTCCTGAAGCCTAAATGAGCATTAATTTGACTACACAACTCATTCCTATGAAGGAACATTCAAAGTAAAAAAACGGGCTCAACTCGGACTGAAAGTGCATTTAAAGCAATAAAAACTGAAAATGAGTGTCACGCCTAAACCAAAGGACTTATGCACACATTTCAACATGTATTTAGTTCAGGTTGACCTCCTGAAGCCTAAATGAGCATTAATTTGACTACACAACTCATTCCTATGAAGGAACATTCAAAGTAAAAAAACGGGCTCAACTCGGACTGAAAGTACATTTAAAGCAATAAAAACTGAAAATGCGTGTCACGCCTAAACCAAAGGACTTATGCACACATTTCAACATGTATTTAGTTCAGGTTGACGTCCTGAAGCCTAAATGAGCATTAATTTGACTACACAACTTATTCCTATGAAGATACATTCAAGTAAAAAAACGTGCTCTACTCGGCCTGAAAATGCATTTAAAGCAATAAAAACTCAAAATGAGTGTCACGCCTAAACCAAAGGCCTTATGCACACATTTCAACATGTATTTAGTTCAGGTTGACCTCCTGAAGCCTAAATGAGCATTAATTTGACTACACAACTTATTCCTATGAAGGAACATTCAAAGTAAAAAAACGGGCACAACTCGGACTGAAAGTACATTTAAAGCAATAAAAACTGAAAATGAGTGTCACGCCTAAACCAAAGGACTTATGCACACATTTCAACATGTATTTAGTTCAGGTTGACATTCTGAAGCTTAAATGAGCATTAATTTGACTACACAACTTATTCCTATGAAGATACATTCAAAGTAAAAAAACGGGCACAACTCGGACTGAAAGTGCATTTAAAGCAATAAAAACTGAAAATGAGTGTCACGCCTAAACCAAAGGACTTATGCACACATTTCAACATGTATTTAGTTCAGGTTGACGTCCTGAAGCCTAAAAGAGCATTAATTTGACTACACAGCTTATTCCTATGAAGATACATTCAAAGTAAAAAAACGTGCTCTACTCGGCCTGAAAAAGCATTTAAAGCAATAAAAACTCAAAATGAGTGTCACGCCTAAACCAAAGGACTTATGCACACATTTCAACATGTATTTAGTTCAGGTTGACCTCCTGAAGCCTAAATGAGCATTAATTTGACTACACAACTCATTCCTATGAAGGAACATTCAAAGTAAAAAAACGGGCTCAACTCGGACTGAAAGTGCATTTAAAGCAATAAAAACTGAAAATGAGTGTCACGCCTAAACCAAAGGACTTATGCACACATTTCAACATGTATTTAGTTCAGGTTGACCTCCTGAAGCCTAAATGAGCATTAATTTGACTACACAACTCATTCCTATGAAGGAACATTCAAAGTAAAAAAACGGGCTCAACTCGGACTGAAAGTACATTTAAAGCAATAAAAACTGAAAATGAGTGTCACGCCTAAACCAAAGGACTTATGCACACATTTCAACATGTATTTAGTTCAGGTTGACGTCCTGAAGCCTAAATGAGCATTAATTTGACTACACAACTTATTCCTATGAAGATACATTCAAAGTAAAAAAACGTGCTCTACTCGGCCTGAAAATGCATTTAAAGCAATAAAAACTCAAAATGAGTGTCACGCCTAAACCAAAGGCCTTATGCACACATTTCAACATGTATTTAGTTCAGGTTGACCTCCTGAAGCCTAAATGAGCATTAATTTGACTACACAACTTATTCCTATGAAGGAACATTCAAAGTAAAAAAACGGGCACAACTCGGACTGAAAGTACATTTAAAGCAATAAAAACTGAAAATGAGTGTCACGCCTAAACCAAAGGACTTATGCACACATTTCAACATGTATTTAGTTCAGGTTGACATTCTGAAGCTTAAATGAGCATTAATTTGACTACACAACTTATTCCTATGAAGATACATTCAAAGTAAAAAAACGGGCACAACTCGGACTGAAAGTGCATTTAAAGCAATAAAAACTGAAAATGAGTGTCACGCCTAAACCAAAGGACCTATGCACACATTTCAACATGTATTTAGTTCAGGTTGACGTCCTGAAGCCTAAATGAGCATTAATTTGACTACACAACTTATTCCTATGAAGATACATTCAAAGTAAAAAAACGTGCTCTACTCGGACTGAAAGTGCATTTAAAGCAATAAAAACTGAAAATGAGTGTCACGCCTAAACCAAAGGACTTATGCACACATTTCAACATGTATTTAGTTCAGGTTGACCTCCTGAAGCCTAAATCACCATTAATTTGACTACACAACTTATTCCTATGAAGATACATTCAAAGTAAAAAAACGTGCTCTGCTCGGACTGAAAGTGCATTTAAAGCAATAAAAACTGAAAATGAGTGTCACGCCTAAACCAAAGGACTTATGCACACATTTCAACATGTATTTAGTTCAGGTTGACCTCCTGAAGCCTAAATGAGCATTAATTTGACTACACAACTCATTCCTATGAAGGTACATTCAAAGTCACAAAACGTGCTCAACTAGGCCTGAAAGTGCATTTAAAGCAATAAAAACTCAAAATGAGTGTCACGCCTAAACCAAAGGACTTATGCACACATTTCAACATGTATTTAGTTCAGGTTGACCTCCTGAAGCCTAAATCACCATTAATTTGACTACACAACTTATTCCTATGAAGATACATTCAAAGTAAAAAAACGGGCTCAACTCGGACTGAAAGTGCATTTAAAGCAATAAAAACTGAAAATGAGTGTCACGCCTAAACCAAAGGACTTATGCACACATTTCAACATGTATTTAGTTCAGGTTGACATTCTGAAGCCTAAATGAGCATTAATTTGACTACACAACTTATTCCTATGAAGATACATTCAAAGTAAAAAAACGGGCTCAACTCGGACTGAAAGTGCATTTAAAGCAATAAAAACTGAAAATGAGTGTCACGCCTAAACCAAAGGACTTATGCACACATTTCAACATGTATTTAGTTCAGGTTGACCTCCTGAAGCCTAAATGAGCATTAATTTGACTACACAACTCATTCCTATGAAGGTACATTCAAAGTCACAAAACGTGCTCAACTAGGCCTGAAAGTGCATTTAAAGCAATAAAAACTCAAAATGAGTGTCACGCCTAAACCAAAGGACTTATGCACACATTTCAACATGTATTTAGTTCAGGTTGACCTCCTGAAGCCTAAATCACTATTAATTTGACTACACAACTTATTCCTATGAAGATACATTCAAAGTAAAAAAACGGGCTCAACTCGGACTGAAAGTGCATTTAAAGCAATAAAAACTGAAAATGAGTGTCACGCCTAAACCAAAGGACTTATGCACACATTTCAACATGTATTTAGTTCAGGTTGACGTCCTGAAGCCTAAATGAGCATTAATTTGACTACACAACTTATTCCTATGAAGATACATTCAAAGTAAAAAAACGTGCTCTACTCGGACTGAAAGTGCATTTAAAGCAATAAAAACTGAAAATGAGTGTCACGCCTAAACCAAAGGACTTATGCACACATTTCAACATGTATTTAGTTCAGGTTGACCTCCTGAAGCCTAAATGAGCATTAATTTGACTACACAACTCATTCCTATGAAGGAACATTCAAAGTAAAAAAACGGGCTCAACTCGGACTGAAAGTGCATTTAAAGCAATAAAAACTGAAAATGAGTGTCACGCCTAAACCAAAGGACTTATGCACACATTTCAACATGTATTTAGTTCAGGTTGACCTCCTGAAGCCTAAATGAGCATTAATTTGACTACACAACTCATTCCTATGAAGGAACATTCAAAGTAAATAAACGGGCTCAACTCGGACTGAAAGTACATTTAAAGCAATAAAAACTGAAAATGAGTGTCACGCCTAAACCAAAGGACTTATGCACACATTTCAACATGTATTTAGTTCAGGTTGACGTCCTGAAGCCTAAATGAGCATTAATTTGACTACACAACTTATTCCTATGAAGATACATTCAAAGTAAAAAAACGTGCTCTACTCGGCCTGAAAATGCATTTAAAGCAATAAAAACTCAAAATGAGTGTCACGCCTAAACCAAAGGCCTTATGCACACATTTCAACATGTATTTAGTTCAGGTTGACCTCCTGAAGCCTAAATGAGCATTAATTTGACTACACAACTTATTCCTATGAAGGAACATTCAAAGTAAAAAAACGGGCACAACTCGGACTGAAAGTACATTTAAAGCAATAAAAACTGAAAATGAGTGTCACGCCTAAACCAAAGGACTTATGCACACATTTCAACATGTATTTAGTTCAGGTTGACATTCTGAAGCTTAAATGAGCATTAATTTGACTACACAACTTATTCCTATGAAGATACATTCAAAGTAAAAAAACGGGCACAACTCGGACTGAAAGTGCATTTAAAGCAATAAAAACTGAAAATGAGTGTCACGCCTAAACCAAAGGACCTATGCACACATTTCAACATGTATTTAGTTCAGGTTGACGTCCTGAAGCCTAAATGAGCATTAATTTGACTACACAACTTATTCCTATGAAGATACATTCAAAGTAAAAAAACGTGCTCTACTCGGACTGAAAGTGCATTTAAAGCAATAAAAACTGAAAATGAGTGTCACGCCTAAACCAAAGGACTTATGCACACATTTCAACATGTATTTAGTTCAGGTTGACGTCCTGAAGCCTAAATGAGCATTAATTTGACTACACAACTTATTCCTATGAAGATACATTCAAAGTAAAAAAACGTGCTCTGCTCGGACTGAAAGTGCATTTAAAGCAATAAAAACTGAAAATGAGTGTCACGCCTAAACCAAAGGACTTATGCACACATTTCAACATGTATTTAGTTCAGGTTGACCTCCTGAAGCCTAAATGAGCATTAATTTGACTACACAACTCATTCCTATGAAGGTACATTCAAAGTCACAAAACGTGCTCAACTAGGCCTGAAAGTGCATTTAAAGCAATAAAAACTCAAAATGAGTGTCACGCCTAAACCAAAGGACTTATGCACACATTTCAACATGTATTTAGTTCAGGTTGACCTCCTGAAGCCTAAATCACCATTAATTTGACTACACAACTTATTCCTATGAAGATACATTCAAAGTAAAAAAACGGGCTCAACTCGGACTGAAAGTGCATTTAAAGCAATAAAAACTGAAAATGAGTGTCACGCCTAAACCAAAGGACTTATGCACACATTTCAACATGTATTTAGTTCAGGTTGACATTCTGAAGCCTAAATGAGCATTAATTTGACTACACAACTTATTCCTATGAAGATACATTCAAAGTAAAAAAACGGGCTCAACTCGGACTGAAAGTGCATTTAAAGCAATAAAAACTGAAAATGAGTGTCACGCCTAAACCAAAGGACTTATGCACACATTTCAACATGTATTTAGTTCAGGTTGACCTCCTGAAGCCTAAATGAGCATTAATTTGACTACACAACTCATTCCTATGAAGGTACATTCAAAGTCACAAAACGTGCTCAACTAGGCCTGAAAGTGCATTTAAAGCAATAAAAACTCAAAATGAGTGTCACGCCTAAACCAAAGGACTTATGCACACATTTCAACATGTATTTAGTTCAGGTTGACCTCCTGAAGCCTAAATCACTATTAATTTGACTACACAACTTATTCCTATGAAGATACATTCAAAGTAAAAAAACGGGCTCAACTCGGACTGAAAGTGCATTTAAAGCAATAAAAACTGAAAATGAGTGTCACGCCTAAACCAAAGGACTTATGCACACATTTCAACATGTATTTAGTTCAGGTTGACGTCCTAAAGCCTAAATGAGCATTAATTTGACTACACAACTTATTCCTATGAAGATACATTCAAAGTAAAAAAACGTGCTCTACTCGGCCTGAAAATGCATTTAAAGCAATAAAAACTCAAAATGAGTGTCACGCCTAAACCAAAGGCCTTATGCACACATTTCAACATGTATTTAGTTCAGGTTGACCTCCTGAAGCCTAAATGAGCATTAATTTGACTACACACCTCATTCCTATGAAGGTACATTCAAAGTCACAAAACGTGCTCAACTCGGACTGAAAGTGCATTTAAAGCAATAAAAACTCAAAATGAGTGTCACGCCTAAACCAAAGGACTTATGCACACATTTCAACATGTATTTAGTTCAGGTTGACCTCCTGAAGCCTAAATGAGCATTAATTTGACTACACAACTCATTCCTATGAAGGAACATTCAAAGTAAAAAAACGGGCTCAACTCGGACTGAAAGTGCATTTAAAGCAATAAAAACAGAAAATGAGTGTCACGCCTAAACCAAAGGACTTATGCACACATTTCAACATGTATTTAGTTCAGGTTGACGTCCTGAAGCCTAAATGAGCATTAATTTGACTACACAACTTATTCCTACGAAGATACATTCGAAGTAAAAAAAACGTGCTCTACTAGGCCTGAAAGTGCATTTAAAGCAATAAAAACTCAAAATGAGTGTCACGCCTAAACCAAAGGACTTATGCACACATTTCAACATGTATTTAGTTCAGGTTGACATTCTGAAGCCTAAATGAGCATTAATTTGACTACACAACTTATTCCTATGAAGATACATTCAAAGTAAAAAAACGGGCACAACTCGGACTGAAAGTGCATTTAGAGCAATAAAAACTGAAAATGAGTGTCACGCCTAAACCAAAGGACTTATGCACACATTTCAACATGTATTTAGTTCAGGTTGACCTCCTGAAGCCTAAATGAGCATTAATTTGACTACACAACTCATTCCTATGAAGGAACATTCAAAGTAAAAAAACCGGCTCAACTCGGACTGAAAGTACATTTAAAGCAATAAAAACTGAAAATGAGTGTCACGCCTAAACCAAAGGACTTATGCACACATTTCAACATGTATTTAGTTCAGGTTGACCTCCTGAAGCCTAAATGAGCATTAATTTGACTACACAACTCATTCCTATGAAGGTACATTCAAAGTCACATAACGTGCTCAACTCGGCCTGAAAGTGCATTTAAAGCAATAAAAACTCAAAATGAGTGTCACGCCTAAACCAAAGGACTTATGCACACATTTCAACATGTATTTAGTTCAGGTTGACCCCCTGAAGCCTAAATGAGCATTAATTTGACTACACAACTTATTCCTATGAAGATACATTCAAAGTAAAAAAACGGGCTCAACTCGGACTGAAAGTGCATTTAAAGCAATAAAAACTGAAAATGAGTGTCACGCCTAAACCAAAGGACTTATGCACACATTTCAACATGTATTTAGTTCAGGTTGACCTCCTGAAGCCTAAATGAGCATTAATTTGACTACACAACTCATTCCTATGAAGGTACATTCAAAGTCACAAAACGTGCTCAACTAGGCCTGAAAGTGCATTTAAAGCAATAAAAACTCAAAATGAGTGTCACGCCTAAACCAAAGGACTTATGCACACATTTCAACATGTATTTAGTTCAGGTTGACCTCCTGAAGCCTAAATGAGCATTAATTTGACTACACAACTTATTCCTATGAAGATACATTCAAAGTAAAAAAACGTGCTCTACTCGGCCTGAAAATGCATTTAAAGCAATAAAAACTCAAAATGAGTGTCACGCCTAAACTGAAGGCCTTATGCACACATTTCAACATGTATTTAGTTCAGGTTGACCTCCTGAAGCCTAAATGAGCATTAATTTGACTACACAACTCATTCCTATGAAGGAACATTCAAAGTAAAAAAACGGGCTCAACTCGGACTGAAAGTGCATTTAAAGCAATAAAAACTGAAAATGAGTGTCACGCCTAAACCAAAGGACTTATGCACACATTTCAACATGTATTTAGTTCAGGTTGACCTCCTGAAGCCTAAATGAGCATTAATTTGACTACACAACTCATTCCTATGAAGGAACATTCAAAGTAAAAAAACGGGCTCAACTCGGACTGAAAGTGCATTTAAAGCAATAAAAACTGAAAATGAGTGTCACGCCTAAACCAAAGGACTTATGCACACATTTCAACATGTATTTAGTTCAGGTTGACATTCTGAAGCTTAAATGAGCATTAATTTGACTACACAACTTATTCCTATGAAGATACATTCAAAGTAAAAAAACGGGCACAACTCGGACTGAAAGTGCATTTAAAGCAATAAAAACTGAAAATGAGTGTCACGCCTAAACCAAAGGACTTATGCACACATTTCAACATGTATTTAGTTCAGGTTGACGTCCTGAAGCCTAAATGAGCATTAATTTGACTACACAACTCATTCCTATGAAGGTACATTCAAAGTCACAAAACGTGCTCAACTAGGCCTGAATGTGCATTTAAAGCAATAAAAACTCAAAATGAGTGTCACGCCTAAACCAAAGGACTTATGCACACATTTCAACATGTATTTAGTTCAGGTTGACGTCCTGAAGCCTAAATGAGCATTAATTTGACTACACAACTCATTCCTATGAAGGTACATTCAAAGTCACAAAACGTGCTCAACTAGGCCTGAATGTGCATTTAAAGCAATAAAAACTCAAAATGAGTGTCACGCCTAAACCAAAGGACTTATGCACACATTTCAACATGTATTTAGTTCAGGTTGACATTCTGAAGCCTAAATGAGCATTAATTTGACTACACAACTTATTCCTATGAAGATACATTCAAAGTAAAAAAACGGGCACAACTCGGACTGAAAGTGCATTTAAAGCAATAAAAACTGAAAATGAGTGTCACGCCTAAACCAAAGGACTTATGCACACATTTCAACATGTATTTAGTTCAGGTTGACGTCCTGAAGCCTAAATGAGCATTAATTTGACTACACAACTTATTCCTATGAAGATACATTCAAAGTAAAAAAACGTGCTCTACTCGGACTGAAAGTGCATTTAAAGCAATAAAAACTGAAAATGAGTGTCACGCCTAAACCAAAGGACTTATGCACACATTTCAACATGTATTTAGTTCAGGTTGACCTCCTGAAGCCTAAATGAGCATTAATTTGACTACACAACTCATTCCTATGAAGGTACATTCAAAGTCACAAAACGTGCTCAACTAGGCCTGAAAGTGCATTTAAAGCAATAAAAACTCAAAATGAGTGTCACGCCTAAACCAAAGGACTTATGCACACATTTCAACATGTATTTAGTTCAGGTTGACCTCCTGAGGCCTAAATCACCATTAATTTGACTACACAACTTATTCCTATGAAGATACATTCAAAGTAAAAAAACGGGCTCAACTCGGACTGAAAGTGCATTTAAAGCAATAAAAACTGAAAATGAGTGTCACGCCTAAACCAAAGGACTTATGCACACATTTCAACATGTATTTAGCACAGGTTGACCTCCTGAAGCCTAAATGAGCATTAATTTGACTACACAACTCATTCCTATGAAGGTACATTCAAAGTCACAAAACGTGCTCAACTCGGACTGAAAGTGCATTTAAAGCAATAAAAACTCAAAATGAGTGTCACGCCTAAACCAAAGGACTTATGCACACATTTCAACATGTATTTAGTTCAGGTTGACCTCCTGAAGCCTAAATGAGCATTAATTTGACTACACAACTCATTCCTATGAAGGAACATTCAAAGTAAAAAAACGGGCTCAACTCGGACTGAAAGTGCATTTAAAGCAATAAAAACAGAAAATGAGTGTCACGCCTAAACCAAAGGACTTATGCACACATTTCAACATGTATTTAGTTCAGGTTGACGTCCCGAAGCCTAAATGAGCATTAATTTGACTACACAACTTATTCCTATGAAGATACATTCAAAGTAAAAAAAACGTGCTCTACTAGGCCTGAAAGTGCATTTAAAGCAATAAAAACTCAAAATGAGTGTCACGCCTAAACCAAAGGACTTATGCACACATTTCAACATGTATTTAGTTCAGGTTGACATTCTGAAGCCTAAATGAGCATTAATTTGACTACACAACTTATTCCTATGAAGATACATTCAAAGTAAAAAAACGGGCACAACTCGGACTGAAAGTGCATTTAAAGCAATAAAAACTGAAAATGAGTGTCACGCCTAAACCAAAGGACTTATGCACACATTTCAACATGTATTTAGTTCAGGTTGACGTCCTGAAGCCTAAAAGAGCATTAATTTGACTACACAGCTTATTCCTATGAAGATACATTCAAAGTAAAAAAACGTGCTCTACTCGGCCTGAAAATGCATTTAAAGCAATAAAAACTCAAAATGAGTGTCACGCCTAAACCAAAGGACTTATGCACACATTTCAACATGTATTTAGTTCAGGTTGACCTCCTGAAGCCTAAATGAGCATTAATTTGACTACACAACTCATTCCTATGAAGGAACATTCACAGTAAAAAAACGGGCTCAACTCGGACTGAAAGTACATTTAAAGCAATAAAAACTGAAAATGAGTGTCACGCCTAAACCAAAGGACTTATGCACACATTTCAACATGTATTTAGTTCAGGTTGACCTCCTGAAGCCTAAATGAGCATTAATTTGACTACACAACTCATTCCTATGAAGGAACATTCAAAGTCACAAAACGTGCTCAACTCGGACTGAAAGTGCATTTAAAGCAATAAAAACTCAAAATGAGTGTCACGCCTAAACCAAAGGACTTATGCACACATTTCAACATGTATTTAGTTCAGGTTGACCTCCTGAAGCCTAAATGAGCATTAATTTGACTACACAACTCATTCCTATGAAGGAACATTCAAAGTAAAAAAACGGGCTCAACTCGGACTGAAAGTGCATTTAAAGCAATAAAAACAGAAAATGAGTGTCACGCCTAAACCAAAGGACTTATGCACACATTTCAACATGTATTTAGTTCAGGTTGACGTCCCGAAGCCTAAATGAGCATTAATTTGACTACACAACTTATTCCTATGAAGATACATTCAAAGTAAAAAAAACGTGCTCTACTAGGCCTGAAAGTGCATTTAAAGCAATAAAAACTCAAAATGAGTGTCACGCCTAAACCAAAGGACTTATGCACACATTTCAACATGTATTTAGTTCAGGTTGACATTCTGAAGCCTAAATGAGCATTAATTTGACTACACAACTTATTCCTATGAAGATACATTCAAAGTAAAAAAACGGGCACAACTCGGACTGAAAGTGCATTTAAAGCAATAAAAACTGAAAATGAGTGTCACGCCTAAACCAAAGGACTTATGCACACATTTCAACATGTATTTAGTTCAGGTTGACGTCCTGAAGCCTAAAAGAGCATTAATTTGACTACACAGCTTATTCCTATGAAGATACATTCAAAGTAAAAAAACGTGCTCTACTCGGCCTGAAAATGCATTTAAAGCAATAAAAACTCAAAATGAGTGTCACGCCTAAACCAAAGGACTTATGCACACATTTCAACATGTATTTAGTTCAGGTTGACCTCCTGAAGCCTAAATGAGCATTAATTTGACTACACAACTCATTCCTATGAAGGAACATTCACAGTAAAAAAACGGGCTCAACTCGGACTGAAAGTACATTTAAAGCAATAAAAACTGAAAATGAGTGTCACGCCTAAACCAAAGGACTTATGCACACATTTCAACATGTATTTAGTTCAGGTTGACCTCCTGAAGCCTAAATGAGCATTAATTTGACTACACAACTCATTCCTATGAAGGAACATTCAAAGTAAAAAAACGGGCTCAACTCGGACTGAAAGTACATTTAAAGCAATAAAAACTGAAAATGAGTGTCACGCCTAAACCAAAGGACTTATGCACACATTTCAACATGTATTTAGTTCAGGTTGACCTCCTGAAGCCTAAATGAGCATTAATTTGACTACACAACTCATTCCTATGAAGGTACATTCAAAGTAAAAAAACGGGCTCAACTCGGACTGAAAGTGCATTTAAAGCAATAAAAACTGAAAATGAGTGTCACGCCTAAACCAAAGGACTTATGCACACATTTCAACATGTATTTAGTTCAGGTTGACATTCTGAAGCTTAAATGAGCATTAATTTGACTACACAACTTATTCCTATGAAGATACATTCAAAGTAAAAAAACGGGCACAACTCGGACTGAAAGTGCATTTAAAGCAATAAAAACTGAAAATGAGTGTCACGCCTAAACCAAAGGACTTATGCACACATTTCAACATGTATTTAGTTCAGGTTGACGTCCTGAAGCCTAAATGAGCATTAATTTGACTACACAACTCATTCCTATGAAGGTACATTCAAAGTCACAAAACGTGCTCAACTAGGCCTGAAAGTGCATTTAAAGCAATAAAAACTCAAAATGAGTGTCACGCCTAAACCAAAGGACTTATGCACACATTTCAACATGTATTTAGTTCAGGTTGACCTCCTGAAGCCTAAATCACCATTAATTTGACTACACAACTTATTCCTATGAAGATACATTCAAAGTAAAAAAACGTGCTCTACTCGGCCTGAAAATGCATTTAAAGCAATAAAAACTCAAAATGAGTGTCACGCCTAAACCAAAGGCCTTATGCACACATTTCAACATGTATTTAGTTCAGGTTGACCTCCTGAAGCCTAAATGAGCATTAATTTGACTACACAACTCATTCCTATGAAGGAACATTCAAAGTAATAAAACGGGCTCAACTCGGACTGAAAGTGCATTTAAAGCAATAAAAACTGAAAATGAGTGTCACGCCTAAACCAAAGGACTTATGCACACATTTCAACATGTATTTAGTTCAGGTTGACATTCTGAAGCTTAAATGAGCATTAATTTGACTACACAACTTATTCCTATGAAGATACATTCAAAGTAAAAAAACGGGCACAACTCGGACTGAAAGTGCATTTAAAGCAATAAAAACTGAAAATGAGTGTCACGCCTAAACCAAAGGACTTATGCACACATTTCAACATGTATTTAGTTCAGGTTGACGTCCTGAAGCCTAAATGAGCATTAATTTGACTACACAACTTATTCCTATGAAGATACATTCAAAGTAAAAAAACGTGCTCTACTCGGACTGAAAGTGCATTTAAAGCAATAAAAACTGAAAATGAGTGTCACGCCTAAACCAAAGGACTTATGCACACATTTCAACATGTATTTAGTTCAGGTTGACCTCCTGAAGCCTAAATGAGCATTAATTTGACTACACAACTTATTCCTATGAAGATACATTCAAAGTAAAAAAACGTGCTCTACTCGGCCTGAAAATGCATTTAAAGCAATAAAAACTCAAAATGAGTGTCACGCCTAAACCAAAGGCCTTATGCACACATTTCAACATGTATTTAGTTCAGGTTGACCTCCTGAAGCCTAAATGAGCATTAATTTGACTACACAACTCATTCCTATGAAGGAACATTCAAAGTAAAAAAACGGGCTCAACTCGGACTGAAAGTGCATTTAAAGCAATAAAAACTGAAAATGAGTGTCACGCCTAAACCAAAGGACTTATGCACACATTTCAACATGTATTTAGTTCAGGTTGACATTCTGAAGCTTAAATGAGCATTAATTTGACTACACAACTTATTCCTATGAAGATACATTCAAAGTAAAAAAACGGGCACAACTCGGACTGAAAGTGCATTTAAAGCAATAAAAACTGAAAATGAGTGTCACGCCTAAACCAAAGGACTTATGCACACATTTCAACATGTATTTAGTTCAGGTTGACGTCCTGAAGCCTAAATGAGCATTAATTTGACTACACAACTTATTCCTATGAAGATACATTCAAAGTAAAAAAACGTGCTCTACTCGGACTGAAAGTGCATTTAAAGCAATAAAAACTGAAAATGAGTGTCACGCCTAAACCAAAGGACTTATGCACACATTTCAACATGTATTTAGTTCAGGTTGACCTCCCAAAGCCTAAATGAGCATTAATTTGACTACACAACTCATTCCTATGAAGGTACATTCAAAGTCACAAAACGTGCTCAACTAGGCCTGAAAGTGCATTTAAAGCAATAAAAACTCAAAATGAGTGTCACGCCTAAACCAAAGGACTTATGCACACATTTCAACATGTTTTCAGTTCAGGTTGACCTCCTGAAGCCTAAATCACCATTAATTTGACTACACAACTTATTCCTATGAAGATACATTCAAAGTAAAAAAACGGGCTCAACTCGGACTGAAAGTGCATTTAAAGCAATAAAAACTGAAAATGAGTGTCACGCCTAAACCAAAGGACTTATGCACACATTTCAACATGTATTTAGTTCAGGTTGACCTCCTGAAGCCTAAATGAGCATTAATTTGACTACACAACTCATTCCTATGAAGGTACATTCAAAGTCACAAAACGTGCTCAACTCGGACTGAAAGTGCATTTAAAGCAATAAAAACTCAAAATGAGTGTCACGCCTAAACCAAAGGACTCATGCACACATTTCAACATGTATTTACTTCAGGTTGACCTCCTGAAGCCTAAATGAGCATTAATTTGACTACACAACTCATTCCTATGAAGGAACATTCAAAGTAAAAAAACGGGCTCAACTCGGACTGAAAGTGCATTTAAAGCAATAAAAACAGAAAATGAGTGTCACGCCTAAACCAAAGGACTTATGCACACATTTCAACATGTATTTAGTTCAGGTTGACCTCCTGAAGCCTAAATGAGCATTAATTTGACTACACAACTCATTCCTATGAAGGTACATTCAAAGTCACATAACGTGCTCAACTAGGCCTGAAAGTGCATTTAAAGCAATAAAAACTCAAAATGAGTGTCACGCCTAAACCAAAGGACTTATGCACACATTTCAACATGTATTTAGTTCAGGTTGACCTCCTGAAGCCTAAATCACCATTAATTTGACTACACAACTTATTCCTATGAAGATACATTCAAAGTAAAAAACGGGCTCAACTCGGACTGAAAGTGCATTTAAAGCAATAAAAACTGAAAATGAGTGTCACGCCTAAACCAAAGGACTTATGCACACATTTCAACATGTATTTAGTTCAGGTTGACCTCCTGAAGCCTAAATGAGCATTAATTTGACTACACAACTCATTCCTATGAAGGTACATTCAAAGTCACAAAACGTGCTCAACTCGGACTGAAAGTGCATTTAAAGCAATAAAAACTCAAAATGAGTTTCACGCCTAAACCAAAGGCCTTATGCACACATTTCAACATGTATTTAGTTCAGGTTGACGTCCTGAAGCCTAAATGAGCATTAATTTGACTACACAACTCATTCCTATGAAGGTACATTCAAAGTCACAAAACGTGCTCAACTAGGCCTGAAAGTGCATTTAAAGCAATAAAAACTCAAAATGAGTGTCACGCCTAAACCAAAGGACTTATGCACACATTTCAACATGTATTTAGTTCAGGTTGACCTCCTGAAGCCTAAATCACCATTAATTTGACTACACAACTTATTCCTATGAAGATACATTCAAAGTAAAAAAACGGGCTCAACTCGGACTGAAAGTGCATTTAAAGCAATAAAAACAGAAAATGAGTGTCACGCCTAAACCAAAGGACTTATGCACACATTTCAACATGTATTTAGTTCAGGTTGACGTCCTGAAGCCGAAATGAGCATTAATTTGACTACACAACTTATTCCTATGAAGATACATTCAAAGTCACATAACGTGCTCAACTAGGCCTGAAAGTGCATTTAAAGCAATAAAAACTCAAAATGAGTGTCACGCCTAAACCAAAGGACTTATGCACACATTTCAACATGTATTTAGTTCAGGTTGACCTCCTGAAGCCTAAATGAGCATTAATTTGACTACACAACTCATTCCTATGAAGATACATTCAAAGTAAAAAAACGTGCTCTACTCGGCCTGAAAATGCATTTAAAGCAATAAAAACTCAAAATGAGTGTCACGCCTAAACCAAAGGACTTATGCACACATTTCAACATGTATTTAGTTCAGGTTGACCTCCTGAAGCCTAAATGAGCATTAATTTGACTACACAACTCATTCCTATGAAGGTACATTCAAAGTAAAAAAACGGGCTCAACTAGGCCTGAAAGTGCATTTAAAGCAATAAAAACTCAAAATGAGTGTCACGCCTAAACCAAAGGACTTATGCACACATTTCAACATGTATTTAGTTCAGGTTGACCTCCTGAAGCCTAAATGAGCATTAATTTGACTACACAACTTATTCCTATGAAGATACATTCAAAGTAAAAAAACGTGCTCTACTCGGCCTGAAAATGCATTTAAAGCAATAAAAACTCAAAATGAGTGTCACGCCTAAACTAAAGGCCTTATGCACACATTTCAACATGTATTTAGTTCAGGTTGACCTCCTGAAGCCTAAATGAGCATTAATTTGACTACACAACTCATTCCTATGAAGGAACATTCAAAGTAAAAAAACGGGCTCAACTCGGACTGAAAGTGCATTTAAAGCAATAAAAACTGAAAATGAGTGTCACGCCTAAACCAAAGGACTTATGCACACATTTCAACATGTATTTAGTTCAGGTTGACGTCCTGAAGCCTAAATGAGCATTAATTTGACTACACAACTCATTCCTATGAAGGTACATTCAAAGTCACAAAACGTGCTCAACTAGGCCTGAAAGTGCATTTAAAGCAATAAAAACTCAAAATGAGTGTCACGCCTAAACCAAAGGACTTATGCACACATTTCAACATGTATTCAGTTCAGGTTGACCTCCTGAAGCCTAAATCACCATTAATT
The DNA here is from genome assembly GCF_025434085.1 of Hippocampus zosterae. Taxonomy (NCBI): domain Eukaryota; kingdom Metazoa; phylum Chordata; class Actinopteri; order Syngnathiformes; family Syngnathidae; genus Hippocampus; species Hippocampus zosterae. The sequence continues at coordinate 23,838,629 of NC_067461.1, read as the reverse complement.
TGACTACACAACTTATTCCTATGAAGATACATTCAAAGTAAAAAAACGGGCTCAACTCGTACTGAAAGTGCATTTAAAGCAATAAAAACTGAAAATGAGTGTCACGCCTAAACCAAAGGACTTATGCACACATTTCAACATGTATTTAGTTCAGGTTGACCTCCTGAAGCCTAAATGAGCATTAATTTGACTACGCAACTCATTCCTATGAAGGTACATTCAAAGTCACAAAACGTGCTCAACTCGGACTGAAAGTGCATTTAAAGCAATAAAAACTCAAAATGAGTGTCACGCCTAAACCAAAGGCCTTATGCACACATTTCAACATGTATTTAGTTCAGGTTGACCTCCTGAAGCCTAAATGAGCATTAATTTGACTACACAACTTATTCCTATGAAGATACATTCAAAGTAAAAAAACGTGCTCTACTCGGCCTGAAAATGCATTTAAAGCAATAAAAACTCAAAATGAGTGTCACGCCTAAACTAAAGGCCTTATGCACACATTTCAACATGTATTTAGTTCAGGTTGACCTCCTGAAGCCTAAATGAGCATTAATTTGACTACACAACTTATTCCTATGAAGATACATTCAAAGTAAAAAAACGTGCTCTACTCGGCCTGAAAATGCATTTAAAGCAATAAAAACTCAAAATGAGTGTCACGCCTAAACTAAAGGCCTTATGCACACATTTCAACATGTATTTAGTTCAGGTTGACCTCCTGAAGCCTAAATGAGCATTAATTTGACTACACAACTCATTCCTATGAAGGAACATTCAAAGTAAAAAAACGGGCACAACTCGGACTGAAAGTGCATTTAAAGCAATAAAAACTGAAAATGAGTGTCACGCCTAAACCAAAGGACTTATGCACACATTTCAACATGTATTTAGTTCAGGTTGACGTCCTGAAGCCTAAATGAGCATTAATTTGACTACACAACTCATTCCTATGAAGGTACATTCAAAGTCACAAAACGTGCTCAACTAGGCCTGAAAGTGCATTTAAAGCAATAAAAACTCAAAATGAGTGTCACGCCTAAACCAAAGGACTTATGCACACATTTCAACATGTATTTAGTTCAGGTTGACCTCCTGAAGCCTAAATCACCATTAATTTGACTACACAACTTATTCCTATGAAGATACATTCAAAGTAAAAAAACGTGCTCTACTCGGCCTGAAAATGCATTTAAAGCAATAAAAACTCAAAATGAGTGTCACGCCTAAACCAAAGGCCTTATGCACACATTTCAACATGTATTTAGTTCAGGTTGACCTCCTGAAGCCTAAATGAGCATTAATTTGACTACACAACTCATTCCTATGAAGGAACATTCAAAGTAATAAAACGGGCTCAACTCGGACTGAAAGTGCATTTAAAGCAATAAAAACTGAAAATGAGTGTCACGCCTAAACCAAAGGACTTATGCACACATTTCAACATGTATTTAGTTCAGGTTGACATTCTGAAGCTTAAATGAGCATTAATTTGACTACACAACTTATTCCTATGAAGATACATTCAAAGTAAAAAAACGGGCACAACTCGGACTGAAAGTGCATTTAAAGCAATAAAAACTGAAAATGAGTGTCACGCCTAAACCAAAGGACTTATGCACACATTTCAACATGTATTTAGTTCAGGTTGACGTCCTGAAGCCTAAATGAGCATTAATTTGACTACACAACTTATTCCTATGAAGATACATTCAAAGTAAAAAAACGTGCTCTACTCGGACTGAAAGTGCATTTAAAGCAATAAAAACTGAAAATGAGTGTCACGCCTAAACCAAAGGACTTATGCACACATTTCAACATGTATTTAGTTCAGGTTGACCTCCTGAAGCCTAAATGAGCATTAATTTGACTACACAACTTATTCCTATGAAGATACATTCAAAGTAAAAAAACGTGCTCTACTCGGCCTGAAAATGCATTTAAAGCAATAAAAACTCAAAATGAGTGTCACGCCTAAACCAAAGGCCTTATGCACACATTTCAACATGTATTTAGTTCAGGTTGACCTCCTGAAGCCTAAATGAGCATTAATTTGACTACACAACTCATTCCTATGAAGGAACATTCAAAGTAAAAAAACGGGCTCAACTCGGACTGAAAGTGCATTTAAAGCAATAAAAACTGAAAATGAGTGTCACGCCTAAACCAAAGGACTTATGCACACATTTCAACATGTATTTAGTTCAGGTTGACATTCTGAAGCTTAAATGAGCATTAATTTGACTACACAACTTATTCCTATGAAGATACATTCAAAGTAAAAAAACGGGCACAACTCGGACTGAAAGTGCATTTAAAGCAATAAAAACTGAAAATGAGTGTCACGCCTAAACCAAAGGACTTATGCACACATTTCAACATGTATTTAGTTCAGGTTGACGTCCTGAAGCCTAAATGAGCATTAATTTGACTACACAACTTATTCCTATGAAGATACATTCAAAGTAAAAAAACGTGCTCTACTCGGACTGAAAGTGCATTTAAAGCAATAAAAACTGAAAATGAGTGTCACGCCTAAACCAAAGGACTTATGCACACATTTCAACATGTATTTAGTTCAGGTTGACCTCCCAAAGCCTAAATGAGCATTAATTTGACTACACAACTCATTCCTATGAAGGTACATTCAAAGTCACAAAACGTGCTCAACTAGGCCTGAAAGTGCATTTAAAGCAATAAAAACTCAAAATGAGTGTCACGCCTAAACCAAAGGACTTATGCACACATTTCAACATGTTTTCAGTTCAGGTTGACCTCCTGAAGCCTAAATCACCATTAATTTGACTACACAACTTATTCCTATGAAGATACATTCAAAGTAAAAAAACGGGCTCAACTCGGACTGAAAGTGCATTTAAAGCAATAAAAACTGAAAATGAGTGTCACGCCTAAACCAAAGGACTTATGCACACATTTCAACATGTATTTAGTTCAGGTTGACCTCCTGAAGCCTAAATGAGCATTAATTTGACTACACAACTCATTCCTATGAAGGTACATTCAAAGTCACAAAACGTGCTCAACTCGGACTGAAAGTGCATTTAAAGCAATAAAAACTCAAAATGAGTGTCACGCCTAAACCAAAGGACTCATGCACACATTTCAACATGTATTTACTTCAGGTTGACCTCCTGAAGCCTAAATGAGCATTAATTTGACTACACAACTCATTCCTATGAAGGAACATTCAAAGTAAAAAAACGGGCTCAACTCGGACTGAAAGTGCATTTAAAGCAATAAAAACAGAAAATGAGTGTCACGCCTAAACCAAAGGACTTATGCACACATTTCAACATGTATTTAGTTCAGGTTGACCTCCTGAAGCCTAAATGAGCATTAATTTGACTACACAACTCATTCCTATGAAGGTACATTCAAAGTCACATAACGTGCTCAACTAGGCCTGAAAGTGCATTTAAAGCAATAAAAACTCAAAATGAGTGTCACGCCTAAACCAAAGGACTTATGCACACATTTCAACATGTATTTAGTTCAGGTTGACATTCTGAAGCCTAAATGAGCATTAATTTGACTACACAACTTATTCCTATGAAGATACATTCAAAGTAAAAAAACGGGCTCAACTCGGACTGAAAGTGCATTTAAAGCAATAAAACTGAAAATGAGTGTCACGCCTAAACCAAAGGACTTATGCACACATTTCAACATGTATTTAGTTCAGGTTGACCTCCTGAAGCCTAAATGAGCATTAATTTGACTACACAACTTATTCCTATGAAGATACATTCAAAGTAAAAAAACGTGCTCTACTCGGCCTGAAAATGCATTTAAAGCAATAAAAACTCAAAATGAGTGTCACGCCTAAACTAAAGGCCTTATGCACACATTTCAACATGTATTTAGTTCAGGTTGACCTCCTGAAGCCTAAATGAGCATTAATTTGACTACACAACTCATTCCTATGAAGGAACATTCAAAGTAAAAAAACGGGCTCAACTCGGACTGAAAGTGCATTTAAAGCAATAAAAACTGAAAATGAGTGTCACGCCTAAACCAAAGGACTTATGCACACATTTCAACATGTATTTAGTTCAGGTTGACGTCCTGAAGCCTAAATGAGCATTAATTTGACTACACAACTCATTCCTATGAAGGTACATTCAAAGTCACAAAACGTGCTCAACTAGGCCTGAAAGTGCATTTAAAGCAATAAAAACTCAAAATGAGTGTCACGCCTAAACCAAAGGCCTTATGCACACATTTCAACATGTATTTAGTTCAGGTTGACGTCCTGAAGCCTAAATGAGCATTAATTTGACTACACAACTCATTCCTATGAAGGTACATTCAAAGTCACAAAACGTGCTCAACTAGGCCTGAAAGTGCATTTAAAGCAATAAAAACTCAAAATGAGTGTCACGCCTAAACCAAAGGACTTATGCACACATTTCAACATGTATTTAGTTCAGGTTGACCTCCTGAAGCCTAAATCACCATTAATTTGACTACACAACTTATTCCTATGAAGATACATTCAAAGTAAAAAAACGGGCTCAACTCGGACTGAAAGTGCATTTAAAGCAATAAAAACAGAAAATGAGTGTCACGCCTAAACCAAAGGACTTATGCACACATTTCAACATGTATTTAGTTCAGGTTGACGTCCTGAAGCCGAAATGAGCATTAATTTGACTACACAACTTATTCCTATGAAGATAC